>NC_088220.1:68965495-69265495 GCF_036934945.1 Oncorhynchus masou masou
AACACTGGGGCCCCACAAGGGTGCTTTCTGAGCCCTCTCCTGTACTCCCTGTTCACCCACGACTGCGCGGCCACGCACGCCTCCAACTCAATCATCAAGTTTGTGGACGACACAACAGTGGTAGGCTTGATTATCAACAGCGACGAGACGGCCTACAGGGAGGAGGTGAGGGCCCTCGGAGTGTGGTGTCAGGACAATAACCTCACACTCAACGTCAACAAAACTAAGGAGATGATTGTGGACTTCAGGAAACAGCAGAGGGAACACCCCCCTATCCACATCGATGGAACAGTAGTGGAGAGGGTAGTAAGTTTTAAGTTCCTCGGCATACACATCACAGACAAACTGAATTAGTCCACTCACACAGACAGCATCGTGAAGAAGGCGCAGCAGCGCCTCTTCAACCTCAGGAGGCTGAAGAAATTCGGCTTGTCACCAAAAGCACTCACAAACTTCTACAGATGCACAATCGAGAGCATCCTGGTGGGCTGTATCACCGCCTGGTACGGCAACTGCTCCGCCCACAACCGTAAGGCTCTCCAGAGGGTAGTGAGGTCTGCACAACGCATCACCGGGGGCAAACTACCTGCCCTCGAGGACACCTACACCACCCGATGTTACAGGAAGGCCATAAAGATCATCAAGGACAACACCCACCCGAGCCACTGCCTGTTCACCCTGCTATCATCCAGAAGGCGAGGTCAGTACAGGTGCATCAAAGCTGGGACCGAGAGACTGAAAAACAGCTTCTATCTCAAGGCCATCAGACAGCAACCACTAACATTGAGTGGCTGCTGCCAACATACTGACTCAACTCCAGCCACTTTAATAATGGGAATTGATGGGAAATGATGTAAAATATATCACTAGCAACTTTAAACAATGCTACCATACCTTAAGGGAACATTTCGACAATCACCGTATGGTTAGTGAGAAAGTCCCTATTGGAACTGTACGGTCCCTTACTAGACGTCCGAAAACATTTTAAAAATTCGGGGACGGCGTCGGGCCGAGCGGCTGGGCCAGACCTACCGGGAAGTCATCAAATGAACTTTGTCGGACATTCGGTTTTCGTTTAATAAAATAAACAAATTTTGGCCCATTTTTGCGCTATGCCGGAATATTCCACAAGAGGGCATAAGCAATCATATTGCTATTGGACAAAACATCCCGAATCACAACGTGCCATATCTCGAAAACTGAAAATATTTCGAAGCCGAAACTTGGTGAGCGTAGGTTTGGCATTATGGGAAGATGGCCCCGAACAAGATGGCGTCTAGGCCTCAACGGTTTTTGAGTTATGGCCATATTTCTGGGATTAAAGGTCCAAAATGAAAATAGAGAAAAGATTTTTTCACTTCACGTCAAAGTCAAGGAGCCTCCGGTGTCAATAAAAAAAAAAATCGGCCATTTATCTATCGTCATTTACGAGAAATCGTACGGTGACCAGATCGTGATGTTCAGATATAGGTGTTTTTTTTTTCAACGGTTACAGATCCAGTTGCAGGGTGTTCATACGAGTATTTTTAAAATGTGCTGCGGAGCTCTGCGACATTTCTGTGATTTTCTATGATTTTCTGAAATAACACACACTCACTAAACCCTCCGTAAATAACTCAGTTCTTAACGTAAAGACTTAAAACTCAGGATTCTGTAAAGGCATACCCCAATGAGGATATGAGTTTATTTATAGCTTCCTGTGCCAACCGGAAGTGCCATAATTGGTGTCTCAGGGGCTGTTTGGAAGGGTTAAAAAAATCAGATCTGTCCAAAACTTCATATGTGTGATTAGACAACCCCCATGAACTGTAAATCAGTCATTTTTCCCAACAGATGTCAAAGAAAAGCTCTCACACACAGCAAGGATGGAGTGACAAAGCGTGGTGTTTAAAGACACAGAGAGCAGGCAATGGCATAAACATAATCCCAAGGCCGTGCCGAGTCCAACGAGGTGCCCCGCTTGACCGTAGCTCGCTCGGTCTGAGCGCAGCGACCATGAGAAAAATAGGCCCACAATGAAGCCTGCACCACAATGTTATTTGATTTTGGGTGACAGCGGCGGAACCGTTAGGTTTAGAAGGACAATTCAAACACAGGACTGTTCCTAAGGTCCTCCCGATCTGTGCAAGCCTAACCTTGACTGTGTGGCATTAACCTTTCACAGTTAAAAGAAGGTGTTTACAAAAAAACAGTGTGCATTGACTTCTCTCCCCATAGGAATACATTGCCTGCTCCGCTAAATACAACCTGGAGTCTATATGGGTTATGAATGCTGTATGAACCTGTCTTCTATGACATTCCATCAGACCACTATGAGGTCTACCTGTGTCGATTCTAAGCTTCCTGGAGCAACCGGAAGTGGTTAAATTGACCCAAAAGGTATTTGGATGTACATCACCTCGAAAGGTGCCAAGGCCTCTGCATTATTCAACCCTGTGTAGATCAGTCAATTCTCAACTTAAAGACTTAAAACTCAGGATTCCCTAGGTTTCTATGTCAGTCAAGACATGTGTGTATTTATAGCTTCCTGTGCCAACCGGAAGTGCCATAATTGGTGTCTCATGGGCTGTTTGGAGGGGTTAAAAAAATCAGATCTTTCCAAAACTTCATATATATGATTAGGCAACCCCCATGAACTGTAAATCAGTCATTTTTCCCATAAAAATTCAAAGGAAAAATAAATCACTCAGATTCACAACTTGGATGGAGGGACGTATTGGGGTGTGTAGAGACTGACAGTGCCTCCAATAGTTAGCTTTGTTTGAGCTAAAAAAGAACCGTCAAGGCTAGAGTTCCGAAACTTTAGAATCCTGTTCTAGACCTCAGGTAGATAGTGCGTGGTGAGTTACGGCGCTCTAGAATGTTCTCGGACCGAGAAACAGCGTCGAACATTTGCAATGACTTCAATTCATTTTGACCATTACGAAAATGGCGACATTTAGAAATGTCCCAGAGACACAAGACTAGGTGCATTGTGACCGTCTCGGCCCATAGAGACAGAACCCAACATCTCGGTCCGATAGCTCATTCAAAGACCCCGTAGCAAGGCATTGAAAAAAGTGGATTTTCAGCACCAATTAGGCTTTTACTCGGACACCAAATGACCTATCGAGCCGAAACTCGGGATTCGGGGTCGCCTCACATAGGACTACACATAATGTCCGAACTGGCCCCGCAGCTAGAAAGTAACTATGTGTTTTATGGTTTTTTAATGTTTTGTACCGAAGGCGTTGTGAATTTTGGGCCAGCTCTGAAGTATGTTATACTTGGCTCCTAAATGAGTTGGGAAAAGTGGGTTTGGTGTCAGTTTGTATCAGTTTGGTGTCAGAATGATATCAAATTGACTGATGGACGGTGACTTGCAGGTGACTCTTGTCCATTAGCAATATGTTTAAGCGGTGAGGTACCATCACCAAAAGCGACATTCTGAAATCAACTCAAACGAGCGATGGAGAGGTACCAGAATCACTGCCCAGCCATCCCGAGGTCATCGGGCCAGTCAATTTGGCATTCCTGCATGATTTTTATAGCATGACAAATTGGTGATGGTGACTGCCCAGTTAACCATATGGCAAATGCACAGTGACTTTGAAAGAGTGAGAAAAATCACCAAATGGACATTCTGGAATCAACCCTAACGAGCGATGGAGAGGTACCAGAATCACTGCCAAGCCATCCCGACTTCATCGGGCCAGTCAATTTGGCATTCCTGCACAAATTTTCATTGACTTTGCAAAAGTAAGGAACATTTGCAATATGTTTTAACAGTGAGGTACCATCACCAAAAGCGACATTCTGAAATCAACCCAAACGAGCGATGGAGAGGTACCAGTATCACTGCCCAGCCATCCCGAGGTCATCGGGCCAGTCAATTTGGCATTCCTGCATGATTTTTATAGCATGACAAATTGGTAATGGTGACTGCCCAGTTAACCATATGGCAAATGCACAGTGACTTTGAAAGAGTGAGAAAAATCACCAAATGGACATTCTGGAATCAACCCTAACGAGTGATGGAGAGGTACCAGAATCACTGCCCAGCCATCCCGAGTTCATCGGGCCAGTCAATTTGGCATTCCTGCACGAATTTTCAGTGACTTTGCAAAAGTAAGGAACATTTGCAATATGTTTAAGCGGTGAGGTACCATCACCAAAAGCGACATTCTGAAATCAACCCAAACGAGCGATGGAGAGGTACCAAAATCACTGCCCAGCCATCCCGAGGTCATCGGGCCAGTCAATTTGGCATTCCTGCATGATTTTTATAGCATGACAAATTGGTGATGGTGACTGCCCAGTTAACCATATGGCAAATGCACAGTGACTTTGAAAGAGTGAGAAAAATCACCAAATGGACATTCTGGAATCAACCCTAACGAGCGATGGAGAGGTACCAGAATCACTGCCAAGCCATCCCGAGTTCATCGGGCCAGTCAATTTGGCATTCCTGCATGATTTTTATAGCATGACAAATTGGTGATGGTGAATGCCCAGTTAACCATATGGCAAATGCACAGTGACTTTGCAAAAGTGAGAAAACATAACCAAATGGACATGATGAAATCAACACCACGAGTGATTGAAAGGAACAACAATCACTGCCCGGCCATCCCGAGTTCATCAGGCCAGTCAATTTTGCATTTCTGAAGGATTTTTGAGCATGTCAAATTTCTTATGACATTTGGCCCCCACAAAACATATGCCTTATGCACAAGCAAAAAAAAACAAAAACATTATGATAATAAAATATGACTAAAGTATGTTGATACAGTTCTTATACGTGTGTAACTGACACAAAATGCGAAAAAATTTCGAAAAACGGTCCAGAAAGCACTTTTTTAGGGGTGTGTGAAGTTTTTTATGAAATTTAATAATTTTTGACTTTTGACTTCTGACTTCCTATGAAATCATATTGCAGATGGACAAAACATATGCAATGATTGGAAAGACAGTACCGTGCAGTACCGAAGAGCCCTTACTGCTGCTCGATCATCCTATTTTTCTAACTTAATTGAGGAAAATAAGAACAATCCGAAATTCCTTTTTGATACTGTCGCAAAGCTAACTAAAAAGCAGCATTCCCCAAGAGAGGATGACTTTCACTTAAGCAGTGATAAATTCATGAACTTCTTTGAGGAAATAATGATGATTATTAGAAAGCAAATTACAGACTCTTCTTTAAATCTGCGTATTCCTTCAAAGCTCAGTTGTCCTGAGTCTGCACAACTCTGCCAGGACCTAGGATCAAGAGAGACGCTCAAGTGTTTTAGTACTATATCTCTTGACACAATGATGAAAATAATCATGGCCTCTAAACCTTCAAGCTGCATACTGGACCCTATTCCAGTATGGAAGTATTTCCGGTTCCGGGTTGGAGCGAGCGGTCGCATCTACACTTCGGTCCGCAGGTAGTATAACTTTTCATTACATTTCATTATAGTACAACGGTTTGATTTGTCTAATCTTAGCAATTTCTTCTTAGCTAGCTACATAGCCGTCTTTGTATCAAAGATAATTTCATAATTATCGTATTTCGTCGTCCTAACGTATCTGCCCAGCAGCTAGCTAAGCAGCTAGCTAACATCCACTGTCCACCAGCACTGTAGAAACTATTACACTCAACTGAACGACTCGATTAGCGTAGTGTCAGCTAGCTACATAGTTGTCTTCGCTGTCTTCGTATCCAAGATAATTGTGTAGTTTAGAGTGTGTAGACCTAGAGTGATTATCTTAATTTACCGAGGTTAGCTAGCCAGCTATTTGTCGTCCTTAACGTAGGAGATGCTGCTAGCTAGCTAGCCAACAGCTAGCCAACCTCTACCGAATTGAACTTCAACTACCCGGTCAACATTCCGCGTCGCTCCACAGGTAGTATCACATTTTCATTTCACTTCATTACAGTACAACGGTTTGTTTTGTTTGATCGTAGCTAGCCAGCTACATAGCCGTCTTTGTTTCTAAGACAATTGTGTAGTCTAGAGCGATTTTCTAGGTTAGCTGGCCAGCTATTGTCGTTCTTTTAACGTAGCTAGCCAGCTAGCCCCCGAATAGCAGCACTGTAGAAACTATTACAGTACAACGGTTTGATTTGTTTGATCGTAGCTAGCTAGCTACATAGCCGTCTTTGTATCTAAGACAATTGTGTAGCCTAGAGCGATTTTCTAGGTTAGCTAGCCAGCTAATGTCGTTCTTTTAAGGTAACGTAACGCAATCAACCTGCCAGCTAGCCCCCGAATAGCAGCACTGTAGAAACTATTACACTCGACGGAACGACTTGATTAGTGTAGTGTCAACATCGCAGCCACTACCAGCTAGCCTACAAAGTCAACAACGCAGCCACTGCCAGCTAGCCTACTCCAGCAGTACTGTAGCATTTCAATCATTTTAGTCAATAAGATTCTTGCTACGTAAGCTTAACTTTCTGAACATTCGAGACGTGTAGTCCACTTGTCATTCCAATCTCCTTTGCATTAGCGTAGCCTCTTCTGTAGCCTGTCAACTATGTGTCTATCTATCCCTGTTCTCTCCTCTCTGCACAGACCATACAAACGCTCCACACCGCGTGGCCGCGGCCACCCTAATCTGGTGGTCCCAGCGCGCACGACCCACGTGGAGTTCCAGGTCTCCGGTAGCCTCTGGAACTGCCGATCTGCGGCCAACAAGGCAGAGTTCATCTCAGCCTATGCCTCCCTCCAGTCCCTCGACTTCTTGGCACTGACGGAAACATGGATCACCACAGATAACACTGCTACTCCTACTGCTCTCTCTTCGTCCGCCCACGTGTTCTCGCACACCCCGAGAGCTTCTGGTCAGCGGGGTGGTGGCACCGGGATCCTCATCTCTCCTAAGTGGTCATTCTCTCTCTCCCCTTACCCATCTGTATATCGCCTCCTTTGAATTCCATGCTGTCACAGTTACCAGCCCTTTCAAGCTTAACATCCTTATCATTTATCGCCCTCCAGGTTCCCTCGGAGAGTTCATCAATGAGCTTGATGCCTTGATAAGCTCCTTTCCTGAGGACGGCTCACCTCTCACAGTCCTGGGCGACTTTAACCTCCCCACGTCTACCTTTGACTCATTCCTCTCTGCCTCCTTCTTTCCACTCCTCTCCTCTTTTGACCTCACCCTCTCACCTTCCCCCCTACTCACAAGGCAGGCAATACGCTCGACCTCATCTTTACTAGATGCTGTTCTTCCACTAACCTCATTGCAACTCCCCTCCAAGTCTCCGACCACTACCTTGTATCCTTTTCCCTCTCGCTCTCATCCAACACTTCCCACACTGCCCCTACTCGGATGGTATCGCGCCGTCCCAACCTTCGCTCTCTCTCCCCCGCTACTCTCTCCTCTTCCATCCTATCATCTCTTCCCTCTGCTCATACCTTCTCCAACCTATCTCCTGATTCTGCCTCCTCAACCCTCCTCTCTTCCCTTTCTGCATCCTTTGACTCTCTATGTCCCCTATCCTCCAGGCCGGCTCGGTCCCCTCCTCCCGCTCCGTGGCTCGATGACTCATTGCGAGCTCACAGAACAGAGCTCCGGGCAGCCGAGCGGAAATGGAGGAAAACTCGCCTCCCTGCGGACCTGGCATCCTTTCACTCCCTCCTCTCTACATTTTCCTCCTCTGTCTCTGCTGCTAAAGCCACTTTCTACCACTCTAAATTCCAAGCATCTGCCTCTAACCCTAGGAAGCTCTTTGCCACCTTCTCCTCCCTCCTGAATCCTCCTCCCCCTCCCCCCTCCCTCTCTGCAGATGACTTCGTCAACCATTTTGAAAAGAAGGTCGACGACATCCGATCCTCGTTTGCTAAGTCAAACGACACCGCTGGTTCTGCTCACACTGCCCTACCCTGTGCTCTGACCTCTTTCTCCCCTCTCTCTCCAGATGAAATCTCGCTTCTTGTGACGGCCGGCCGCCCAACAACCTGCCCGCTTGACCCTATCCCCTCCTCTCTTCTCCAGACCATTTCCGGAGACCTTCTCCCTTACCTCACCTCGCTCATCAACTCATCCCTGACCGCTGGCTACGTCCCTTCCGTCTTCAAGAGAGCGAGAGTTGCACCCCTTCTGAAAAAACCTACACTCGATCCCTCCGATGTCAACAACTACAGACCAGTATCCCTTCTTTCTTTTCTCTCCAAAACTCTTGAACGTGCCGTCCTTGGCCAGCTCTCCCGCTATCTCTCTCAGAATGACCTTCTTGATCCAAATCAGTCAGGTTTCAAGACTAGTCATTCAACTGAGACTGCTCTTCTCTGTATCACGGAGGCGCTCCGCACTGCTAAAGCTAACTCTCTCTCCTCTGCTCTCATCCTTCTAGACCTATCGGCTGCCTTCGATACTGTGAACCATCAGATCCTCCTCTCCACCCTCTCCGAGTTGGGCATCTCCGGCGCGGCCCACGCTTGGATTGCGTCCTACCTGACAGGTCGCTCCTACCAGGTGGCGTGGCGAGAATCTGTCTCCTCGCCACGCGCTCTCACCACTGGTGTCCCCCAGGGCTCTGTTCTAGGCCCTCTCCTATTCTCGCTATACACCAAGTCACTTGGCTCTGTCATAACCTCACATGGTCTCTCCTATCATTGCTATGCAGACGACACACAATTAATCTTCTCCTTTCCCCCTTCTGATGACCAGGTGGCGAATCGCATCTCTGCATGTCTGGCAGACATATCAGTGTGGATGACGGATCACCACCTCAAGCTGAACCTCGGCAAGACGGAGCTGCTCTTCCTCCCGGGGAAGGACTGCCCGTTCCATGATCTCGCCATCACGGTTGACAACTCCATTGTGTCCTCCTCCCAGAGCGCTAAGAACCTTGGCGTGATCCTGGACAACACCCTGTCGTTCTCAACCAACATCATGGCGGTGGCCCGTTCCTGTAGGTTCATGCTCTACAACATCCGCAGAGTACGACCCTGCCTCACACAGGAAGCGGCGCAGGTCCTAATCCAGGCACTTGTCATCTCCCGTCTGGATTACTGCAACTCGCTGTTGGCTGGGCTCCCTGCCTGTGCCATTAAACCCCTACAACTCATCCAGAACGCCGCAGCCCGTCTGGTGTTCAACCTTCCCAAGTTCTCTCACGTCACCCCGCTCCTCCGCTCTCTCCACTGGCTTCCAGTTGAAGCTCGCATCCGCTACAAGACCATGGTGCTTGCCTACGGAGCTGTGAGGGGAACGGCACTGCAGTACCTCCAGGCTCTGATCAGGCCCTACACCCAAGCAAGGGCACTGCGTTCATCCACCTCTGGCCTGCTCGCCTCCCTACCACTGAGGAAGTACAGTTCCCGCTCAGCCCAGTCAAAACTGTTCGCTGCTCTGGCCCCCCAATGGTGGAACAAACTCCCTCACGACGCCAGGACAGCGGAGTCAATCACCACCTTCCGGAGACACCTGAAACCCCACCTCTTCAAGGAATACCTAGGATAGGATAAGTAATCCTTCTCACCCCCCCCTTAATGATTTAGATGCACTATTGTAAAGTGGCTGTTCCACTGGATGTCAGAAGGTGAATTCACCAATTTGTAAGTCGCTCTGGATAAGAGCGTCTGCTAAATGACTTAAATGTAAATGTAAAATGTATTCCAACTAAACTACTGAAAGAGCTGCTTCCTGTGCTTGGCCCTCCTATGTTGAACATAATAAACGGCTCTCTATCCACCGGATGTGTACCAAACTCACTAAAAGTGGCAGTAATAAAGCCTCTCTTGAAAAAGCCAAACCTTGACCCAGAAAATATAAAAAACTAATCGGCCTATATCGAATCTTCCATTCCTCTCAAAAATCTTAGAAAAGGCTGTTGCGCAGCAACTCACTGCCTTCCTGAAGACAAACAATGTATACGAAATGCTTCAGTCTGGTTTTAGACCCCATCATAGCACTGAGACGGCACTTGTGAAGGTGGTAAATGATATTTTAATTGCATCGGACGGAGGCTCTGCATCTGTCCTCGTGCTCCTAGACCTTAGTGCTGCTTTTGATACCATCGATCACCACATTCTTTTGGAGAGATTGGAAACCCAAATTGGTCTACACGGACAAGTTCTGGCCTGGTTTAGATCTTATCTGTCGGAAAGATATCAGTTTGTCTTTGTGAATGGTTTGTCCTCTGACAAATCAACTGTAAATTTCGGTGTTCCTCAAGGTTCCGTTTTAGGACCACTATTGTTTTCACTATATATTTTACCTCTTGGGGATGTTATTCGAAAACATAATGTTAACTTTCACTGCTATGCGGATTACACACAGCTGTACATTTCAATGAAACATGGTGAAGCCCCAAAATTGCCCTTGCTAGAAGCATGTGTTTCAGACATAAGGAAGTGGATGGCTGCAAACTTTCTACTTTTAAACTCGGACAAAACAGAGATGCTTGTTCTAGGTCCCAAGAAACAAAGAGATCTTGTGTTGAATCTGACAATTAATCTTAATGGTTGTACAGTCGTCTCAAATAAAACTGTGAAGGACCTCGGCGTTACTCTGGACCCTGATCTCTCTTTTGAAGAACATATCAAGACCATTTCAAGGACAGCTTTTTTCCATCTACGTAACATTGCAAAAATCAGAAACTTTCTGTCCAAAAATGATGCAGAAAAATTAATCCATGCTTTTGTCACTTCTAGGTTAGACTACTGCAATGCTCTACTTTCCGGCTACCCGGATAAAGCACTAAATAAACTTCAGTTAGTGCTAAATACGGCTGCTAGAATCCTGACTAGAACCAAAAAATGTCATCATATTACTCCAGTGCTAGCCTCCCTACACTGGCTTCCTGTCAAAGCAAGGGCTGATTTCAAGGTTTTACTGCTAACCTACAAAATATGACATGGGCTTGCTCCTACCTATCTCTCTGATTTGGTCCTGCCGTACATACCTACACGTACGCTACGGTCACAAGACGCAGGCCTCCTAATTGTCCCTAGAATTTGTAAGCAAACAGCTGGAGGCAGGGCTTTCTCCTATAGAGCTCCATTTCTATGGAACGGTCTGCCTACCCATGTCAGAGACGCAAACTCGGTCTCAACCTTTAAGTCGTTACTGAAGACTCATCTCTTCAGTGGGTCATATGATTGAGTGTAGTCTGGCCCTGGAGTGGGAAGGTGAACGGAAAGGCTCTGGAGCAACGAACCGCCCTTGCTGTCTCTGCCTGGCCGGTTCCCCTCTTTCCACTGGGATTCTCTGCCTCTAACCCTATTACAGGGGCTGAGTGACTGGCTTACTGGGGCTCTCTCATGCCGTCCCTGGAAGGGGTGCGTCACCTGAGTGGGTTGATTCACGGATGTGGTCATCCTGTCTGGGTTGGCGCCCCGCTTGGGTTGTGCCATGGCGGAGATCTTTGCGGGCTATACTCAGCTTTGTCTCAGGATGGTAAGTTGGTGGTTGAAGATATCCCTCTAGTGGTGTGGGGGCTGTGCTTTGGCAAAGTGAGTTGGGTTATATCCTTCCTGTTTGGCCCTGTCCGGGGGTGTCCTCGGATGGGGCCACAGTGTCTCCTGACCCCTCCTGTCTCAGCCTCCAGTATTTATGCTGCAGTAGTTTGTGTCAGGGGGCTGGGGTCAGTTTGTTATATCTGGAGTACTTCTCCTGTCCAATTCGGTGTCCAATTTGATGTACGAAGGGCTATATAAATAAATTTGATTTGATTTGACTTCCGCCGAAGTTGGCTCCCCTGCCTGTTCGGGCGGTGCTCGGTGGTCGTTGTCACCGGCCTACTAGAAGGTGGCTCCCCTGCCTGTTCGTGCGGTGCTCGGCGGTCGTTGTCACCGGCCTACTAGAAGGTGGCTCCCCTGCCTGTTCGTGCGGTGCTCGGCGGTCGTTGTCACCGGCCTACTAGAAGGTGGCTCCCCTGCCTGTTCGTGCGGTGCTCGGCGGTCGTTGTCACCGGCCTACTAGAAGGTGCCTCCCCTGCCTGTTCGTGCGGTGCTCGGCGGTCGTTGTCACCGGCCTACTAGAATGTGGCTCCCCTGCCTGTTCGTGCGGTACTCGGCGGTCGTTGTCACCGGCCTACTAGAAGGTGGCTCCCCTGCCTGTTCGTGCGGTGCTCGGCGGTCGTTGTCACCGGCCTACTAGAAGGTGGCTCCCCTGCCTGTTCGTGCGGTGCTCGGCGGTCGTTGTCACCGGCCTACTAGAAGGTTGCTCCTCTGCCTGTTCGTGCGGTGCTCGGCGGTCGTTGTCACCGGCCTACTAGAAGGTGGCTCCCCTGCCTGTTCGTGCGGTGCTCGGCGGTCGTTGTCACCGGCCTACTAGCCGCCACCGATCCCTTTTTCATTTGTCTGTTTGTTTTGTCTTATTAGTTTCACCTGTGTCTTGTTGTATGTGCTTAATGAACTTCCTTATTTAAAGTACATGTACCCGCCCTTGTTTTGTGAGGGATTGTCTTTTGTTACGTGTGTGCGTTAGGTAGAGGTGTAATATTTTCTGCACTTGGCACCCTGTGTTTTGGGTAGTCTTATTTTACTGTCCGCGCCCTGTGTTGTTGGGCTTGTCTAATTTTGTGCCACATTAAAGAGCACTTTTTTCCCCAGTGGAACTCTCTGCGCCTGATTCCTTCCTCACCCACCTAGTCCTGCGTGACAATGTGACCCTTGTGTACGGTCTTCACATGCTTTCAGGTCGCTCCACCCAACTCCTTGTTTCATGCTACATTTTTTTAGTCATTATCTAATAAAGAACATTGCTAAAATGAAAGTTTCCCATTCTTTAGAACATTGAATGGGAGATAGTACATCTTCACAATGGAATATATATTCTGTTCAGGTCTGCCCAATGTCCTATTTCTTAACACCCGTGAAGGGAACCTGCCTTTAGCATGTACATTTCACTCTCCTTCAACTTCAAATACAAGGTTGTTATACCTTTGGTAGTTTCATCAGACAAAAGATGGACATATCAAACATACAATAGCTCAGTCTTCCAATAGTAAACACCATTATTATTGTGATTGGAGAATACATATCTTAGCTGTACATACAATAGAGAAGACATAATTGAGACTTTGAATATAGTGTGTATCATAAATGGCAATAATGGAAGGAAAGTTCTATCATAACTAACGAAATTACAGTTAACGATAATGTATGCTGCATCCAGTATAAACTAATGTACAGAATTTATTATGCAAGAGACAAAATTCACAAGTTCTACACCACAACGGTAGAGTCATGTCTTAAGTGTAAAACTGATAATGACTCAATAATCCAAGGTTTCTGGGAATGCTATGAAGTCCGGAAGTTATGGGCGGAACTAGAAAGTTGGCTGTCAGAAGTATTACAACATAAACTTACTTTTAATCCGTCTGTCTGCATATTTCAAGACATTGCATATGGGGGTGTATTGAGATACCAAATGGGCTGGATGGTTTTCTTCTCATCTTGAAAAAAACGTACACTAAAAACATGGAAGTCAATCTTTCCACCATTATTTACACAATGGTAAAATATTATGATTTATTATTGTAATATTGACGACCGAGAAAAAGTGGCAAACAGTAATGCAGGCACTAGGGATGGGGGTGTGAGCATGCGGGTCTGGGCAGAGGAGATGTAGTCATTGTGTGCGTCTATAAGTTGCTGTTTGTATGTATAGGTTTGTATTTGAGGTGTAAAAAGCATTATTAATGGGAATAATTGGGCTGGTTTGAAGCATTTAGCTTTCATAAAGCAGGACTTAATTGGTCTAGTGCTTCTCAATAGCCCCCTAATAGCCCAG
The DNA here is from genome assembly GCF_036934945.1 of Oncorhynchus masou masou. Lineage (NCBI taxonomy): Eukaryota > Metazoa > Chordata > Actinopteri > Salmoniformes > Salmonidae > Oncorhynchus > Oncorhynchus masou. Next base: position 68,979,206 of record NC_088220.1, read on the forward strand.
AGCAATACTTCTTGGTGTGATGTGTATTTATCTGAACATGTTAACGGTAAAAGTGTCCCTTTAGCTGTAGCTTTAATGAGCATGTACCCTTTAATAGACTTTTTACATTTTTATATACTTTTATAGACACTATACAGTGCCTTGCAAAAGTATTAACCCCCCTTGGCATTTTTTCATATGTTGTTGAATTACAACCTGTAATTGAAATAGGTTTTTATTTGGATTTCATGTAATGGTGTCACGCCCTGACCTTAGATATCTCTGTTTTCTATATATTTTGGTTAGGTCAGGGTGTGACTAGGGTGGGTACTCTAGGGTTTTGTATGTCTAGGGTTTTGTATGTCTATGTTGGCCTGATATGGTTCCTAATCAGAGACAGCTGTTTATCGTTGTCACTGATTGGGGATCATATTTGGGCAGTGCTTTTTCCCCCCACTTGCTGGTGTGGGATCTTGACTATGTGTAGTTGCCTGTCAGCACTATATTGTATAGCTTCATGTTCCGTGTTCATTCTTTTAATAAAGAGAATGTACGCATACCACGCCTTGGTCCGATCCTTTCAACGAACGTGACAAATGGACATACACAAAATAGCTAAAATTGGTTAAAAATTACTTGCTTAAAAAATAAAATAAAAAAGTGGTGCGCACTTGTATGTATTCACCCCCTTTGCCATGAAACCCCTAAATAAGATCTGCTGCAACCAATTAACTTCAGAAGTCACATAATTAGTTAAATAAAGTCCAATTGTGTGCAATCTAAGTGTCACATGATCTGTCACATGATCTCAGTATACACCTGTTCTGAAAGGCCACAGAGTCTGCAACACCACTAAGAAAGTGGCACCATGAAAACCAAGGAGCTCTCCAAACAGGTCAGGGACAAAATTGTGGAGAAGTACAGATCAGGGTTGGATTATAAAAAAATATCCAAAACATTGAACATCCCACGGGGCACCATTAAATCCATTATTAAAAACATGAAAGAATATGGCACCACAACAAACCTGCCAACAGAGGGAGGTTCACCATCCAGCAGGGCAATGACCCTAGCACACTGGTAAAGCAACACTTTAGTGTTTTAGGGGGAAACATTTAAATGTCTTGGAATGGCCTCGTCAAAGCCCAGACATCAATCCAATTGAGAATCTGTGGTATGACTTAAAGATTACTGTACACTAGCAGAACCCATCCAACTTGAAGGAGCTGGAGCAGTTTAGCTTTGAATAATGGGCAAAAATTCCAGTGGCTCGATGTGCCACGCTTATAGAGACATACCCCAAGAGACTTGCAGCTGCAAAAGGTGGCTCTACAAAGTATTGACTTTGGGGGGTTGAAGAGTTATACAGTTTGTCTTATTTCTTGTTTGTTTCATAATAAAAAATACTTTGCATCTTCAATGTGGTAGGCATGTTGTGTAAATCAAATGATACAAATCTATTTTAATTCCAGGTTGTAAGGCAACAAAATGGGAAAATTTCTCTCCTGCTAGAACTGCCTCGGTCAACTGTAAGTGCTGTTATTGTAAAGTGGAAACATCTAGGAGCAACAACAGCTCAGCTGCGATGTGGTAGGCCACACAAGCTCACAGAACGGGAATGGCAAGTGCTGAAGCACGTAACGCATCTACCCTTGGTTGCAACATTCAGTATTGAGTTCCAAACGGCCTCTGGGGGCAACGGGGAACTTCTTCGGGAGCTTCATGAAATGGAATTCAATGGACAAGTAGCTGCACACAAGCCTAAGATCACCATGTACAATGCCAAGCGTCGGCTGGAGTGGTGTAAAGCTCGCCGCCATTGTACTCTGGAGCAGTGGAAATGCGTTCTCTGGAGTGATAATCAAACTTCACCATCTGGCAGTCCCGATGGAAGAATCTGGGTTTGGCTGATGTCAGGAGAACGCTACCTGCCCAAATGGAATAATGGTCTGGAGATTTTTGTTCATGGTTCAGGCTAGGCCCCCTAGTTCCAGTGAAATCTTAACGCTACAGCATAAAATTACATTCTAGGTGATTATATGCTTCCAACTTTGTAGCAACGGTTTGGGGAAGGCCCTTTCCTGTTTCAGCATGACAATTCCCCTGTTCACAAAGCAAGGTCCATACAGAAATAGTTTGTCGGGCCACCCGAGTGGCGCAGCCATCTTAGGCACTGCATCGCCAGGTTTGATCCCAGGCTGTGTCACAACCGGCCGTGACCGGGGGTCCCATAGGGTGGCGCACAATTGGACCTGCGTTGTCCGAGTTAGGGGAGGGTCTGGCTGGGGGGGACTTTACTTGACTCATCGCGCTCTAGCGACTCCTTGTGGCGGGCCGGGTGCCTGCAGGATGACTTCGGTCTTCAGTTGAACAATGTTTCCTCTGACACATTGCTGCAGCTGGCTTCTGGGTTAAGCGGGCGAGTTTTAAAAACTTTTAACTCTTAAGGATCAGACCTTTTTTTTTTAATTTTCGCCTAAATTGACATACCCTTGCCCCAGCTCAGGACCTGAAGCAAGGATATGCATATTCTTAATACCATTTGAAAGGAAACACTTTGAAGTTTGTGGAAAGTTGTAAATAATATAACACATTAGATCTGGTAAAAGATAATACAAAGATTGTTTTTTTCATCAGCTTTGATAATGCAAGAGAAAGGACATAATGTATTATTCCAGGTTAGGCACAATTTATATTTTGGCCAGTAGATGGCAGCAGTGAATTTGCAAAGTTTTAGACTGATCCAATGAACCATTGAATTTCTGTTCAAAATGTTGTATCAAGACTGCCTAAATGTGCCTAATTCATTTATTAATACAGTTTCAAGTTCAGAACTGAGCACTCTCCTCAAACAATAGCATGGTATTCTTTCACTGTAATAGCTACTGTAAATTGGACGGTGCAGTTAGATTAACAAGAATTTAAGCTTTCTGCCCATATCAGATATGTCTATGTCCTGGGAAATGTTACTGTTGCTTACAACTTCATGCTAATCACGTTAGCTCAGATTAAGAAGCATAGTTTGGCGGGAAATGTTTCGGAAGTCCCATGTCTTGACCTTCGCCTCAAACTAAATTAAGTTGTAGTCCTATATATGACACCCATGGATTTACTCTGGGACCTAATTCAGGGACTGTCATCATGCAACACTTTAGAACAGAGTGTTGGTAAGACTTTACATTAATTGGTGTTGTCCTAAAGGTTTTGTAAATCACTCATAAATGTGGCTATACTAAACCATTATCTTTCAAAATGTGAATTACATTTCAAATATCTGTATTACACATGCATTTACCAACCCGTGGCTGCCTGGAAAGCAGATTGTTGACTCTGAGTAAATTCACATTCCTCCCCCTGTGCACCACAAACACATACTTAAAATAAGTGATTGATGTGTTAAATATAAGAGTGTGGTCAGCTGTGGAGTATTTCAGAGCTGATAAGGTGGTCCATGAATGGAAGAAAAGTTAAGTTATTATTCCCTAGGCTATCACACATTTGAAATTCGGCATTAATTGCCTCAGCTAATTTATCATCATTGACAATGAAACTAATAATGACCACAGTTATGACAGTCTCTTTATTAGATAGCACTGTGTAAAAGATTAGCTGTCAATTTAAGTGCCTCAACCGCAGAGCACCTGCAGTGAAACATATATAGCTTTTGGCATGCTCTTCATCAGGACCATGTCAGTAAAAGCTGGCAGTACCTCTCAGCATTATCTTTCAACTTAAAGATGTTTGTCCTTCCCATGCCAAATGGCATCTGTTATTTCAGTAATGGCTCCTTCATTTACTAAAACCATTAATCTCCTGAATTACCATGTCACTTCCTGTGATTTGCAAGGAAGATTTACTCCCAAATGCTCACTGATTGTTTCTGTCTACTTTATGACCTTAGATTTTTTTTGTGTGAATGTAGCTTCTGATGTACACTACTGTTCAAAAGTTTGGAGTCACCTAGGAATGTTCTAGTTTTTAATAGAAAAGCAAATGTTTTGTCCATTTTAATAATGTCAAATTGATCAGAAATACAGTGTAGACTTTGTTAATGTTGTAATTGACTATTGTAGCTGGAAACGGCTGATTTTTAATGGACTACCTACATAGGCGTACAGAGGCCCATTATCAGAAATCATCACTCCAGTGATGTGCTTTTCTTTCAAAAACAAGGACATTTCTATGTGACCCCAAACTTTTGAACGGTAGTGTACATAGGAAGATATTGGTTTGATATATCTTGAGTACTGTACGGTCAAGTATTAATTAGAAAGTAATCTAAGCATGTGGTTACCTACATTTGCATTTTAGTCATTTAGCAGATGCTCTTATCCAGAGCGATTTACAGAAGCAGTTAGGGTTAAGTGCCTTGCTAAAGGGCACATTGACCGATTTTTCACCTAGTCAACCTTTCGGTTACTGGCCTAACACTCTTAACCGCTAGGCTACCTGCCGCCCCGTGGGACATACAAAAACAATACTAATAAAAAATAACTATTAGTGATTAATGTCTTGATCCCTACGTGGTGATTAAAACAGTAGAAAAAAAGTGCTGAACTAACAAAGCAGTTTTTTCCCTTGAGGACCCCCTTTATTAGCCAGATATTTATCATTTTGCGCTACAAAATAAAGATCAAGTTATACAGGCCCACTCTACTGAAAATGGACCAGCCCATCTGGAATTTGCCCAAAATGCCAGATGGGCAATTCGTCCCTGAATGATGTTATTCAACCTTACATAACCATTACAGACTTCCCCTCTACAACGGACGTTCTGGCACTGCGGCTTGAAATGCTTCATAGATCAAATCCATGGCACCTTATTCCAATCAATAAGATATTTGAGATTAGGCTCTGTCAGTGTCCTCAGCTGGCACAGTAGATACAGTTGCCATAATGGGACCCACTGGTGTGTCATTGGTGGTTCAGCTATCTATTAATAATATAGGCTGTAGATCTATAGAGCTGACAGTGGCGCTATATGGTAGGAATGTTAAATGAGCAGCTGTTAGCTACAGCACTGTATGTTGGTGATGTGGCTCTCAACCTAAGAGAAAGGTCATCTCATTAAGGTGTGTAAATATGTATCTCATTTCTGTTTCCAGTAAAGTACATTTTTACATACAATCTTTAAAATGTTTCTTCCTGATACAGGTACATTTCTCGTTTCAAAGCATTCAAATCCTTTTGTTTAATTCAGAAGGTATTAATTAGATGTGTTTGTGTTCACTAACGTAATCTGACAAGTTTTGGATAAATTTGACAAGGTTGATATTTGTTGTCATAAGGGTCAAAGTCAACCCCACAGTGATCCTCTGTGTATGTGTACTCTCCTACTGTACTGTGGCAATGTATCATGAGAGCTGAAAGACATGTCCCCAGGTTGCTAATGAATCACACTAATCTGCATCACCTTTTTTAATCAAGGAATATTATTGTCATCTCAATGATGAGTACTAACGTATGCCTCTAGGCAGTGTTTAATGAACACTTAAGGAGCAACACAATGCTAATGTATCATAATGTTGGGTCTCGTTGAGGCGTCCGTCAGTTTGGAGTTCTCACCTGACAGGTAGCGTCTGGGTTTATTCCCAAGGTCTAACTCTTTTATGTATGTTTTTTAGAAACTGCCATTATTAACCTAGAATATTGTTCAATATGATAACAAATTGTAAAATATACTATTGGTGGATATATTGTAATAACAGTGTGTGCAGCAGTTGTCAAAATAGATTTGATTCAGTTCTGCCTTTGGCAGTATTGCATCTTACCTACACCAAGAGTTTGAGGATACATTCAATATAAATAGTGTTAGTGTGTTTTATTCATAGACTCCCCATATCAAGCCCCCGGCTTAGACAGGGCTTAGACTTTTATGGGTTAATTATATAGGCTAAAGATCTACAGAGCTTACAGTGGTGCTAGATGGTAGGAATGTTTAATTAGCAGCAGCTAGCTACAGTATGTTGGTGATTGTGACTCTCTAAACCTTCCAAGAGCAAGGTCATCTCATGAAGGTGTGTAAATGTGTCTCTAGTTTTTGTTCCAGTAAAGTCCATTTTTACATTTTAAGAAAAAATCTTTAAAATGTTGCTTCCTGATACAGGTACATTTATCATCTTAAAGCATTCAGATCCTTGTGTTTAATTCAGAAGGTATTAATTAGATGTGTTTGTGTTCACTAACGTAATCTGACAAGCTTTGATAAGGTTAATAACTCTGATATCTTGTTCGTGTGTAATGTTTAATCACTCCCTTGAATTAACCGTGAGATAAAAGAACTGAACATGGCAACCCCAGAGAAGCTAGCCAATTACCACTTTGACACATTCTCTGATATCTGTACAATCTAAAGCTCAGGTGTTACAGCACAGACAGAGCCGTTGCAATCACACAAATGTAACAATCTATATATTTACCAGCATTTTGTTTTAATGGTGTTTTGTCATTAAACTTTTTGCCTCTACTCAATCAATATGTGTTGTCATTTTGTAGGCTACTTGTTGTCCTGTAGAACAGCATCCAAAGGTGACATTTGTGTAATGTAAAATACACTCAAACATAAATATGTAGTTATGAAAGAAAGTTGTATTTTCTTTTTAGAATTTTTGGCTACCACATCAGGGTGCCCCGTACAAGTCAAAAGGGCCCTAAAACTAGTTTAAATGCTTTCAGAATAGGTTGGACTTCTCACCAGACCGGTAGCATCTGGGCTTATTCACATGGTCTAACTCTTTGATATTTTTTGTTGTTATTGAAATGGCCATTATTAACCTAGAATATTGTTCAATATGAATACAAATTGGAACATGTACTATTGGTGGATATGTTGTAACAACGTGTACAGCAGTTGTCAAAGTAGATTTTAATCAGTTCTGCCTTTGGCACTATTGCCTCTTACTTACACGAAGAGTTTGAGGATACATTCAATATAAATAGTGTTAGTGTGTTTTATTCATAGAATGCCCATGTCAACTCTAATAATGGTACATGTGTAAACGTTGATAAGTTCCACAGAAGTTTGGTTCCCTGTCCGGTAGAAAGGAGATGAGTTCTCCATTTACCTGTTCCAGTCAATTAAGTATATCATCAATATTGAAGGACTCTCCTGTCTACACACGCTGCGTAATTAAACTGGTGATGCTGTCCTTTCACCAATTTGTGTGCATTAATGGGAATTACCATGAGGTAATCACAGTTAGCTTTGCATTAATGCAGAGTTAAGCCCATGTATTGATTGCTCTGTGCTCACCACCCTATAGGAATGTGGAGATGTAGAATCTTAATTTGAGCCAGTTTGCTACAGCAGGAAAATAATCTTGCAACAGGAAAGGTAAGTTATGTGGATTATAATTAATGGACATTTTTGTAGGGGTTGACAGTTTTGGCAAGGGAAAATCACATCTGAAATTTCATAGTGGAAATTACAAACTTCAGAAGCCTTTTTAAACAACAAATACATTACAGGTTTTACATGTGCAGTTCTCCTGCAACAGAGTGATCAAATTAAGATCCTACATCTGTAGAGGGATTGATAACTACTCACCACAGTTCTCAGAAAACAAAGTTTTCCTTTGCCCCTTAGCTCTATGCTATGGCTGAGAATCCTAATGTGTATTCACTCTGCTGTGTGAGATGGTTCTGTATCCCGTGAAGTGTATGGTTTTAGTCAAATCAGAGACAACAGGCCATCTCCCTGCATGCTGCAACTGTGGTTACATCATTTGCTTGACATGAGCTTTGGAAACAACTACAAAACATTCAGTCTCTACAAAGCTTTTCAACAGTTTTTTATTATCAGGAATCAAGGTAAGACCCAAGTGCAGACTGTGTGAAGTAACAATGTTTATTGTAACCAGAGGGGCAGGCAAACGGCAGGTCAAAGCAGGCATGGGTCGATAATCCAGAGCAGAGGCCAAGGTACAGGACAACGGCGGCGGGCTCAGGGTCAGGTCAGGCAGAGGTCGGTAATCCAGAGGTGAAGCAAAGCTACAGGACGGCAGGCAGGCTCAGTGACAGGCGGGCGCGTACAGGGTCAGGACAGGCAAAGGGAGACTAGGAAAAACCAGGAGCTGAGACAAACCGCTGGTAAGCTTGAACAAACTAGATGAACTGGCAACAGAGACAGAAAACTCAGGTTTAAATACACAGGGAATCATGTAGTAACCAAAAAAACTGGGACAGTGTCATCCACTGCCATTAATCAAATTTGAATAAAATCTGTGGTGGGTATCTGAATATCCTGCTACCTGTAATTAGTGAGAAGAGGCACATAGTGAACTACCATCTATCTCTATCAAGCCACTAGACAACCTCTAGCTTTAGTCACTATAGGTCTATTCCAGAAAGTAATGTCCCTGCAACCTTGTTGAGGTGCTTTTTGTGACATCTGTGGAGCAAGACTGTGTGAGCTGTGTGTAATCACCGAGAGAAAGAAACTGTCTGAGAACGCAGGATCTAACACTGGTCTCAGTGTTACATCTTAACATAAAAATCATTGATTTAATGAATTATTTCACAACAGGAACGTGAGAAAAACAAATCAGAGTTATGCTAACACTCTGCCAACTGACAGTCACACTGCATGGAGATTACCTGTCTAAATATTTTCAGTAGCTAGCTGCACTCATTACGGCAACATAAGAACAAAACAACACAATTGGAATGAAAGTGATTGGCCCTAAAGCCTTGGTTTTGAGTTGGAAAAACATACACACCACCATGAAAGAAATAAGAGTAGAGAATAACAACTTCCAAAATTAAATTCCAGGGTTTCATCCAGGCACCATGCATGTCTCTCTTCCCCTGATGAACGAACACATTCTGAGGCAAAGAGAAAGTAATGAGAGATCAGATGCCTGAGAGGTAGAGTGTAATTGGGATGGGCATATTCAATCAAAACTGTTCAATTTTTCACACTTGCAGGGGCAGCTCGCTGGCAATTTACCTTGATTGGCAGCAGTCGGTTAAAGCTGAGGGAGCCGACTATAATTATTCCCTTCATAAGAGAGCTAGCTTCATGATTTTTCTATGTTTTATTAGGATCCCCATTAGTTGACGTCTATGATGACAGCGAGTCTTACTGGGGTTGGACACCACGAAAAATACATTACAGATAAGACTGTACAATTTACAAACATTTAAAAACATTAACATGTAGTGAGCGCGTCTATCAGTTACACAAACCTGCCAAGACATACACAAGTAGTAGGAGCATTGGGTCAGCATCAGCATAAATGTATGATTAGCCAGAGATCCAAGGACTGCAGAATGACCTTTGAAAGTCACTGAAAATGGAGGAGAGGGTGACTTGGATTGAGGCTAAGGAAGATCATTTGCATACACATATTGAGAGGTAGTATGGTGCTGTAGAATGGTGCTGTTCAGAATGAACACAAGTCTGCATTAATTATAAAGTCAATACACCACGATGATACAACGCAGTGCCTTACCACCTAGATTTACGATGTAAGGCAGAAATATACCCCAAAGCTCTCCATTTTCATGTTCATGGGCATATAAATAGAATACTCAGAAACAGTCTATTTCTGTATCTTCCTGTTCAGACAGTGATGAAATGAATCAATATGTACTTGTATATGGTGTGGCTATTTCTGATGGTCAATGTGGGAGCAGGCTAATGCTGTAAGAGTCTGAAGGAGATACAAGCTTCTTTCTATAAATACATCTATGGCGCTCGTGTTCATTAAGTTGAAAGCCGTGGACTTACCCAGACTGACTGTAATTGAGTCATTGTATGCAAGGGATGAAAGGTTTCCTAGAGTGGTGCTACAAATGGTGTGTGTGTGTGTGAGAGAGAGTGAGTGAGTGAGATCACTATGAAGCCCCCATTCAGACCACAGAAAAAACAGCAGGGAAATTCACAATTGCACAAGAGAGTGTGCAAAGCTGTCATCAAGGCAAAGGATGGCTATTTTTAACACTTTTTTGGTTACTACATGATTATTTCAGAGTGTTGATGTCTTCACTATTATTCTACAATTTAGAAAATTTTGTAAAAATCAAGTGAGTATGTGTCTAAACTTTTGACTGGTACTGTATAAATGGTGTATTTTCAATATTGTCGTGCAGAGAGCACATTTTATATTTGAGTAATTTTGCAGACACTCTTATCCTGAGTAATTAGGGTTCAGCTCCCGGTCCCCCACATCATAGTACCTTGCTCAAGGGCACATCTGTAGATTTTTCACATAGTCGTTTCGAGATTCAAACCAGCGACCTTTCGGTTACTGGCCCACTCTGCCCGCTAGGCTACCTGTGTAAGGGTGTGAACTGGCAGCAGAGAAGTCAGACGCAGGAGAGAAATAACTGTTTCCAATGGCGCAGTTTATTTACAAAAAAACATAATAAAACACGGTAATAAAAATCATTGGGTAATATAACACGACGCACACCAGTACAGACATACACAAACACTTACAAAAAACAATCACCAACAAGTACATGAGGGGAGACAGAGGGTTAAATACACTATGTAATTGATGGGATTGGAACCAGGTGTGATGGAATACAAGACTAAACCAATGGAAAATGAAAAATGGATCAGTGATGGCTAGAAGGTCGGTGACGTCGACCATTGAACACCGAACTAGGAGAGGGACCAACTTCGGCGGCAATCGTGACAGTCTTCCCCCCACCCCTCCAGCCACGCGTCGACACCGACCTCGTGGACGACCAGGAGGGCGAGGCGCAGGGCGATCCGGATGGAGGCGGTGGAACTCTCGTAGCATAGAAGGATCCAACACATCCTCCACCGGAACCCGGCATCTCTCCTCCGGACCATACCCCTCCCAGTCCACAAGGTACTGAAGACCCCTCGCCCGACGTCTCGAATCCAGAATGGAATGAACAGAGTACGCCAGGACACCCTCGATGTCCGGGAGGAACCTCCCGCACCTCAGACTCCTGGGGCGGGGCAGGCTAGCCACCACCGGCCTGAGGAAAGACACATGGAACGAGGGGTTAATGCGGTAATCGGAGGGAAGCTGTAACAAACCTCGTTCACTCTCCTCAGAGCTTTAAATGGCCCCACAAACTGCAGACCCAGCTTCAGACAGGGCAGGCGGAGGGAGAGGTTCTGGGTTGAGAGCAAGACCCAGTCCCCCAGTGCAAACACCGGGGACTCACTGCGCCAACTTTCTGGCACAGCACGGCACGCTGAAGGTGGATATGGGTGGAGTCCCACGCACCGGAACCAGTCATCCACTGCAGGAGCCTCGGTCTGACTGATGCCAAGGAGCCAGAACCGGCTGATACTCCAATACACCTTGGAATGGAGAGAGGTTAGTGGAGGAGTGGCAGAGTGAGTTCTGGGCCATCTCTACCCAGGGCATGAACGCTTCCCACTCCTCCGGCCGGTCCTGGCAATAGGACCTCAGAAACCTACCTACATCCTGGTTAAGTCTCTCCCACCTACCCTTACACTGGGCGCACTCCGAGCAGGAGGAAACAATTTGTAAGTCGCTCTGGATAAGAGCGTCTGCTAAATGACTTAAATGTAAATGTAAATGAAACATAAACCCTCACATCCTTAGCGAAGGCAGCGCACCGTCCGACCAATCCAAGGATGGACGGTGGCTAGGTAGAGCTCTAATTGTAACAGGATCCCCCCAGCAGGTTGCAGCCTTCCCGTCGTACTCCTGGGGTAATGAGAGACGAATCCCACTGGGTTCAGGCGGGAAAGCGGCGTTCAGGGAAGACCCCGGTTGTACTGGTGTAGGCGCTGGGAAACTCCCTTTCTCTCCCAAGATGGTGTAGTATTTCTGCATGCTCCTGGACGCGCTCTTCCACCCTTATGGCCAGAATACCTTCTCCTGCCGACTCCATAAATTCGGGTTGGTGATTCTCTAAGGGTGTGATCTGGCGGCAGAGAAGTCAGATGCAGGAGAGAAATAACTGTTTCCAATGGCACAGTTTATTTACAAAAAAACACTGGAAAACATAATAAAACTCAATAGGTAACATAACCCGACTCACACCAGTGAGTCGTGACAACCTGCTGCCTTTTTTTGTAATACTGTAACTGTTTGTTGATTTGAGGTGGCTTTCTCATGCTTCTGAACACAAAACATCTTTTAATTTATTTACATAGCTGTCTCATGTTGCACTCCACACTATAAGGAGTGTGATACTTTACTTTCAGGTGAAATTAAACCAGGCTCTGGCTAACCACTCCATGTCTGATCAGCCTTGTCTCATCGACGGGATCGTTCTTGTCAAGTTTGACACCAGGTTATGTCAATTGTCCCTGTAAATACAATTTGAAAGTTATGACAATGGTTTTTCGAAGGGAAGTCAAAGCTTTTGAAATGCTGTTTATGACGTCCTTGTCGGAATGTGTCAGAATAGAAGTCTGCATGATTTTTGGCTGAAAATCTGCCATCACCCCTCCCTTCAGGTTGGGGCTGCCATCTCAATTACCTACATCACAGGCCAGCCCATTGTGTTTGTGGGCATGGGGCAGACCTACAACGCTGTGCTGCCCGCATCTTTGTTCACCACCATCGTGACAAAGCCAACCAAACACAGCACTTTGAGACGTATGTCCTGCGGCTCACATCCTAACCATAATCGCAAGCACACAGGCTTCCTTCCAGCTCCATCCAGGAAAGGGGTGGGTGTTGACTTAACTTCTTGCGTCGAGCAATCCCGTATCCGGGAGCGTAATCATAGCCTCAAGCTCATTAGCATAACACAATGTTAACTATTCATGAAAATCGCAAATGAAATATATTCACTCACAAGCTTAGCCTTTTGTTAACAACACTGTCATCTCAGATTTTCAAAATATGCTTTTCAACTATAGCTACACAAGCATTTGTGTAAGAGTATTGATAGCTAGCATAGCATTAAGCCTAGCATTCAGCAGGCAACATTTTCACAAAATCAACAAAAGCATTCAAATAAAATAATTTACCTTTGAAGAACTTCAGATGTTTTCAATGAGGAGACTCTCAGTTAGATAGCAAATGTTCATTTTTTCCAAAAAGATTATTTGTGTAGGAGAAATCGCTCCGTTTTGTTCATCACGTTTGGCTAAGAAAAACCCCCCGAAAATGTAGTCATTACAAACTTTTTTCCAAATTAACTCCATAATAAATCGACAAACATTGCAAACGTTGTTTAGAATCAATCCTCAGGGTATTTCGGCTTTTTGTGACTCCCATCTTTGGCTGGAAAAATGGCTGTGTTTTTTTCGACTTGGCTATGACCTAACATAATCATATCTGGTGCTTTCGCTGTAAAGCATTTTTGAAATTGGACACGATGGGTAGATTAACCAGATGTTTATCTTTCATTTGCTGTATTGGACTTGTGAAAGTTACATATTTCTAAAAAATATTTTAGAATTTCGCGCGCTGCCTTTTCAGCAGAATGTTGTCGAGAGAAAGGTTAATCACCACTGATGTGTATCAAAGTAGTCTAGCGGAGGTATACAACTTATAAATTATATAATACAATCGAGTACACAAAGTAGTCTGCGAAATTCACTAAATGATCAAAAGTATTTCGACACCTGCTTCTCAAACATCTCATTCCAATTTCATGGGCATTAACATGGAGTTGGTCCCCCCTTTGCTGTTATAACAGCCTCCACTCTTCTGGGAAGGCTTTCAACTAGATGTTGGAACACTGCTGGGGGACTTCCATTCAGCCACAAGAGCATTACTGAGGTCGGGCACTGATGTTGGGCGATTATGCCTGACTCGCAGTGGGCGTTCCAATTCATCCCAAAGTTATTCGATGAGGTTGAGGTCAGGGCTCTGTGCAGGCCAGTCAAGTTCTTCCACACCAATCTCGACAAAACTATTTCTATATGGACCTCGCTTTGTGCACGGGGGCATTCTCATGCTGAAACAGCAAAGGACCTTCCCCAAGCTGTTGCAACAAAGTTGGAAGCATAGAATCATCTAGAATGCCATTGTATGCTGCAGCGTTAAGATTTTCCTTCACTGGAACAAACCATTAAAAACAGCCCCAGACCGTTATTCCTTATCAATCAAATTTTATGAACTGACTTGTTGGAAAGGTAGCATCCTATGATGGTGCCACACTCTTCAGTACGGCCATTCTACTGACAATGTTTGTCTTTGGAGATTGCATGGCTGTGTGCACGATTTTATACACTTGTCAGTAATGGGTGTGGCGAAATAGTCAAATCCACAAATGTGAATATACTCTATATATACAAAGTGGAAAACCCTTCACATAGCCTAATATCATCTGCAGGCAGTAAGAGCGCACAGCTCTCAACTGGTTTTGGCATGGAGCAGCTCACAGAACAATGGCATCGGTGGCTGGTAGGGTAGGAAGGAAAGATTTTTCACCTTATCATATCTACCAGTAAATTCTAACTGAAGCAACAATGGGTATGCAAACCAGGTATCGAGAAACGTTGTTACAAAATATTTTTTATTTGATTGAATTTTAATACATACAATCTACCTGCAGTGATGCCACTCAACATTTACATTAGATTCAGTCATCTAGCAGACACTCCCATCCAGAGCCACCCACACGAGCAACCAGGGCAAGCGCCCAGCCCAGGGGCACGTCGACAGATCTCCCACTATGTCAAATCGGGGACCCAAACCAGCGACCTAATCGGCCACCGGCCCAAGCTCCCAACCATCTAAGATCCCCCCACAGTTACCCAAGAGTTGCCCCTCAACCATCTGCCCCCCCCAGCCACTGTTCCCCTCCTACCCAACCAAAACAACAACCCACCCAAAGCGCCAACAACCAACAAAATAAACAATGCAAAAACAAAAGATATCAACAGAAATCAAAGCAGCAAGGCCAACTGTATACATTTGAGTGCATGTATGGGACTATTTACATGTGCATACTGTACGTCTGTGTGTGTGTCTGCGAGTGTGTGTATGCATGTCCGTGGCATCAGTCTAAGGCAAACAGGCATGGGATGTAACAGTGTTCCCCCTCAGTGTCATTCAAACATACTTATGTTTATTTTGACTTTCTTTTTGACCGTCCAACAACTCCCCTCCAACCCTCCCACTTGTCTCCAGTTCCACATCCCAACCCACCTATCTTTGCTGGACAAGCTCTATGGATTTCTATGCACCATATATATATTATTTATATAATATAATAGATACATATATTTTATATATTATATATATATTTTATATATTATATATATAAAAATATATATAAATAAATATATATAAATAAATATATAAATATATATAAATATATAAATAAATAAATAAATATATAAATAAATATATATATATTATATATATATTATATATAAATAAATATATATATATATATATATATATTATATATATATAAATAAATAAATATATATATATATATATATATATATAAATAAATAAATATATATAAATAAATATATATATAAATAAATATAAATAAATAAATAAATATATATATAAATAAATATATAAATAAATAAATATATATATATAAATAAATAAATAAATATATATTTTATATATATATATTTATCTATATTTATCTATATGTATCTATATATATATATATATATATATATATCTTTCAACTATGATGTTTAAATTAACATACAATTTGAATCTAATCGAATAGAATCCACAGATTGTGACTTGAGGATAAATACTTTACTAAGAGTATTAGTATATTAGTAATATACTGACCGGGTCTCTCCAAGTCTCCCACCAATGCTAATTCCAGGGTACATTTTAGATTAATTATATGCTTTTTCAGCCATTCCCAAAGCTGAGACCAGAAACAATACCAGATCAAATGGTCTGTTTATCCGGTAACCTCGCTACAAAATCTGCAGAGCTGCGGTGATTGTATGACTTGAATCTTGCATCATTTTATATATCAAGTCATACACCCTGTGCCATGGAATCGGTACATCACAAATCTCTTCCCAGCTGTTTTGCAACCTGTATGGCACAGCTGTCAACATCCTGGTCCTCAAATGAAACTGGTATAGTTTCCTATTTATGCTATTCTGTTCCTCTGCCAGTTTTGATCCTTTAAAATTGGGCAGACAGACCAGTTCCCTCCCTCCTTCTGCCACCTGCTTCCTCTATTTTTGGGGTAATGCTGTAATCAGTTGGTTGTACTATTGGATTGAACAGACCTTCCCATACAATTCTGATAGCTCCATAAAGACATTACCATTTCAATTTACAATATCATTTAAAAACAAAATACCATTTTACATATTTTTAAATACAGATATTTTATCAACCAGCACATTTGAGTTCAACCATAATATTTGTTCTATCTTTTCAGGAGGATGAAATTGTTACTCTCTGTAATGCTTGTTTGAGAAAGACAGATACTTTGAACAAGGTTTCAGTTTCAATTCATCCAAAATGAGACAAAGCAATCTGCACAAAGGCAAAAAGGCCATTTTTAAACAAGGGATGAGTTTCTTAATAATCTACTTGAGAACCATTTTTGGTTCATGTAAAACTTTTGTATAAGTGAAGCTTTAAGAGAGAGGTTTATTGCTTTTATATTTAATAATCTCAGCCCACTCCGAATTATTGATTAGTTTGCTATTTGTAAATGCATAATTCCGTCATCATGCCCTATTTTTTAAAATATATTTGACTTTTATTTAACTAGTCAATTAAGAACAAATGGTTATTTACAATGGCTGCCTACACCGGCCAAACCAATTGTGCACCGCCCTCTGGGACTCCCAATAATTGGGGCGGCAGGTAGCCTAGTGGTTAGGGTTTTGGACTAGTAACTGGAAGGTTGCTAGATCAAATCTCCGAGCTGACAAGGTATTGTTCTGTTGTTCTGCCACTGAACATAGCCGTTAACCCACTGTTCTGAGGCTGTCATTGTAAATAAGAATTTGTTCTTAACTAACTTGCCTATTTAAATAAAGTTAATAAAAAAATAAACAGCCTAGATTCCAAGTGACGCCTCAAGCACTGAGACGCAGTGCCTTAGACCACTGCTCCACTCGGGAGCCTAAGCATGACCACCCAGGCCCACCAACTGCGGAGCCAGGCTCACTAATCAGAATGAGCATACAAAAAGAATGTTATTTTTACAAAAATACTCCATACTCCAGGCACCACTAAACCACCGAATAGGGCCAACGGAAAGACAGCATTCACACACAGCATGATGATTAGCAGTCCATTCACTGAGACATAAGGCAGTAGGTCCCAATCATAAGAATACAAAAACACATCCATTAGGCTAAGCATTTCCTAAATTAAATATACAACAATTACTTCATTGCAAAGAAAACATTTCACGTTTAGCACACAAAGTAACTGGTGACCTAAAGTTTAAATGCAACAATGTTTTATTTTCAAAGAGGTGGCTAAAAAAATCAGCGAATGAGCACCAACAAAAAACAGTTCCACTCAACATCTTGTTGAAAGTTATTCTTGAAAAGGGAGAAGCTAACAAATAAATCAAATCAAATGTATTTATAGAGCCCTTCGTACATCAGCTGATATCTCAAAGTGATGTACAGAAACCCAGCCTAAAACCCCAAACAGCAAGCAATGCAGGTGTAGAAGCAACTCCCTAGAAAGTCCAAAACCTAGGAAGAAACCTAGAGAGGAACCAGCCTATATAAGCAACACCCTCTTCGTTAACAGCTGCTGCAGTCACTGCAAACTAGCCTACAACAAAATATAGTTCACTAGAACATGGGAAAACTACAACTTACTATTGTTGGCCTTTGAGACGGCAGAAGTTTCCATACATTGTTTGTAAAAACGGTCCCACCCATTAAAAGTCTAAATGTGATTCCACTGTCACTCCAAAATCTTGTCCTAATATAGTTCAATGGCAGGTACCTTCTATCTTCTGATGGCATAGCCAATAGCTTAGCTAGATTTATCTCCACGGATACCAACAAAGAAAAATCCTGATTGGAGAAAAAAAACATCCAGTGGTAAAAGGGTTACCTTCCTTTACAACAAAACTCCTTCGCCCCCACTATGTTTGGGTTGGTAATCATTTGTAGAGTGGCTCTATTCTTCCTGAGCATGCTTTTTTTCACCATTCTGAATGTCTAAAGAATCCATATGTTCTTCTGAAATATGAACACAGAAATACTGGACATTTTGAACTCTTATTTTGGCATAGATTTGACAAAATGACAATCATGGTCTTGAATTGGACTCGGACCCCTTGTCCCCCTCCTGGTCTTAGTCTTGACTCAGTCTCGCCCCCCATACAATCTTGGTTTTGACACGGACTTGATTTTCTCCGGTCTTGGTCTTGAATCAGTCTCACTTTAGGTGGTCTCTCACACAACACTGCTGATCCGAGTAAAACATGTAGGACTTCTTACCACAAAGATAAAGTGAGATTTATGAGTCTCTCTTCTCCAAGAGAAATTATACAAAGGAAAATTATATATGACATGTCATTTCCCTCTATAAAGTAATCCGTCTCCATATCAGTTCTCTAATAGGAGGCTTCCAGTACAGTGCATGTTGCTTTGTTTAACATGTCGAAGATAATTAATTATTTTCATGAAGAGGCTATTACAAGACTTATATTTTTACTCATATCTGATCAAGACAGATGTTAGCACATGTTTATGCTGTCAAACCATCAACACTCTCACCCGGGAGCAATGAAGAGCACAACCTTTAACTGATGATTTAGAGTTTAGAAATGGCTAACAGTCAGGTGCGGTCAGTGGATGAGGAAGGATGAATAGAAAAAATTATCAGCATGGCCTTATTTCTATTACAGCATGTTGGATGACTGTCATTCATATTCCATTCAACCAGCTCAATGTAATATCAATAGGTTTAGTCTACTACATGATTCTCTAATTTTCCCTGTACCAATCACGAGGTTGCTACAACCTAGCATATGAATTAAAGTTTACAACGTAGGTGCACAGATCAAGATCATTTTTAGTAATCAAGGTGACACATTCAATGCCTCCTTGCACACTCTTGATTGCATCTAGCTGATCTAGGGTGTAATCATTAGTCCAACAGTTGCAAATGTGAGTGTCTATCGGACAAATTCAGGTATTTTTATACCCGATTCGTTCTGCTTGCTTCCGTTTAAGAAATCATTTATCAGAATCGGCGGAATGAATACACCCCTGATCACATGCAAACACAGTTCACTTCAGTTTCATAGCAGCCACTTAAAACAGTGGACACATCTACTCATTCCAGGTTATTTTTGTTTTACTATTTTCTATTGTAGAATAATAGTGAAGACATCAAAACTATGAAATAACACATATGGAATCATTGTATAAATTCTACAATGTAGATTTCTTTTTTTTAATGGAATGAGTAGGTGTGTCCAAACTTTTGGCTGGTTCTATATAGCAGTTCTCCATTGTTTCTACAGGCTAGCTGACTATAACAGCCATTTTGAGTCTGTTAAAAACCTGTTATGCCTGCAATCCCGATACCGGGATCGATATGACAACTACCAGTGAAAATAGACGGCGCCAAAATTCAAACCACAGAAATCTCATAATTACAATTCCTAATAACATACGAATACATACGAACGTGTTGAATATCATTTTAAAGCTATTCTTGTTGTTAATCCCACCAAAGTGTCCGATTTCAAAGGCTTTTCAGCGAAAGTGCTACAAACGATCATGTTAGGTCTCCACCAAACCACAATAAGCACAGCCATTGTCCAGCAAAATATAGCATTCACAAAAACCAGAAATAAAGATAAAATGAATTACTAACCTTGAATTATCTTCATCAGATGACACTCATAGGACTTCATGTTACACAATATATGCATGTTTTGTTTGATAAAGTTCATATTTATATAAACAAAATCTGAGTTTACATTGGTGCGTTAGATTCACTAGTTCCAAAAACATCAAGTGATTTTGGATAGCCACATCATTCAACAGAAATACTCATCATAAATGTAGATGATAATATAGTTATACACATGGAATTGTAGATATACCTCTCCTTAATGCAACCG
The DNA here is from genome assembly GCF_036934945.1 of Oncorhynchus masou masou. Lineage (NCBI taxonomy): Eukaryota > Metazoa > Chordata > Actinopteri > Salmoniformes > Salmonidae > Oncorhynchus > Oncorhynchus masou. The sequence goes on from NC_088220.1 coordinate 68,999,159, forward strand.
CTGTGTCAGTTTAAAAAAAAATCTTTATGGAAAGAGAAATGCATGCAATAATTTGAGACGGCGCTCAAAAGTAAAAACACCACAAAGATGGCGTCAACATAAACAAGAAATTACATGATAAATATTCCCTTACCTTTGATGATCTAAATCAGAAAGCACTCCAGGAATCCCAGGTCCACAATAAATGTTTGTTTTGTTCGAAAATGTCCGTTATTTATGTCCAAATACCTTCTTTTGTTAGCACGTTTGGTATACATATCCAAACGCTAATTCTGGTCAGCGTTCTATCGGACAAAAACTTCAAGAAGTGATATTACCGGTCGAATAAACATTTCAAACTAAGTACAGAATCAAATCGTTAGGATGTTTTTAACATATAGCTTCAATAAAGTTCCAAATGGAGTATTCCTTCTTGTCTTCGTAAGCCATGGAACGCAAGTGACTACTATGAGGAAAAAGTGCGATCACAAAATGTCTGCTTGATGGACATCTGATATATTCTGCTCTCGTTAACTCCCACAACAACATAGAAGCCTCATTATAATTTCTATTGATGGTTGACAACTAGTGGAACCCCTAGGCAGTGCAACATATCTCAGGGGGATTTCATTGGGGACTCTGGTGAATACATACAAGCTCAGATTTCTGACTTCCTGTTTTGATTTCAACTCAGGATTTTGCCTGCCAATATGAGTTCTGTTATACTCACAGACATCATTCAAACAGTTTTAGAAATGTCAGTGTTTTCTATCCAATGCAATAATAATATGCAAATATTAGCAATTATGACTGAGGAGCAGGCCATTTGATATGGGTACCTTTCATCCAAGCTACTCAATACTGCCCCTGCAGCCATAAAAATTTAAAAGCTTTGTAGAGACTTAATGTTGTTTTGTAAAGCAAATGCTGTAACCACAGTCTGATTTGACTAAAACCATACACTTCCTGGAATACAGAACCATCTCACACAGCAGAGCGAATGCACATTATGATTCTCATCCATAACATTGAGCTCAGGGGGAAAAGAAAAAGAACAATCTGCGGTGAGTAGTTATCAATTTCTCTACAGATGAAGGATCTTAATTTGATCAGCCTGGAAATGTGAAACCTGTAGTGTATTTGAGTTTTCAAAAGGATTCTGAAGTTTGTATTTTTCCATTTTGATATTTCAGACTTGATTTTTCCTCATGAAAAAAATGAGTAGGTGTGTCCTAACTTTTGACTGGCACTGTATAATTCCTTCTTGCAAATATATGCACGTTCTCCTCCTCTCACCATTTTCCTTCGCTTGTGGACTTCAGTGCACAACATGTCAGCTGTCTGCGACCAGGCAGCTAAACCTTCATATCATGTCAGCTACCCACTACACACAGCCTACATGGTTGTCAAGTCGCATTAGTTAGCCCGCTACAATCATGCAATACAAGTCAGAAAGCAGTTTAGAGGTTACACCGGCAGGCCCCAGTGGCAATAAATTCATAAAACCAAAAGCTTACCTTGACATGGAAGAGTTTCAGTGTTGGATAACCATATTTAGCTAGCTAGCTTTCTCTGTCTCTCTTTCGCTCTCTCTTGCTTCTCCTTCATTTTGGAAGAAATTAATTTGTTCGAAATGGTTCAACTATTGTCTTTCTCTCTATTTGAGTCAACTGCTCACCACATTTTATGCACTGCAGTGCTAGCTTGCTGTAGCTTCTGCTTTCAGTACTAGATTCATTCTCTGATCTTTTTTTATTGGTTGGACAACATGCCAGTTCATGCTGCAAGATCTCTGATAGGTTGGAGGACGTGCTCCGGAAGTTGCCATAATTACTGTGTAAGTCTATGGAAGGGGGTGAGAACCATGTCCTCCTAGGTTTTGCATTGAAGTTAATGTACCCAGAGGAGGACAGAAGCTAGCTGTCCTCTGGCTACACCGTGGTGCTACCCTACAGAGTGCTGCTGTAGACTTTCCTTGCAAAATACTTTTGAATCAACTATTTGGTTAGGTGAATATATTTAGTAAAAAATAATAACTTTTTTCATGTTTAATTATGTTTATTTTTATGAAATGGTACAGTATGTGCTGAAGTGACAGTCCTGTGTTGTCTGAATGACACTTAAGGGGATGAGCCTGGTGCATCTTGTTTAGGGGGCTACAGATATAGGATCTTCATTTGAGCCAGTTTGCCACAGCAGGACAATAATCCTGCTGCAACAGAAATGGTAAATTATTATGTGGATTTTAATTAATGGACATTTATTTTAGAGGCTGATGCATTTTTCATTAGTGCAAATCGAGTCTGACCTTATAAAGTGGAAATTAATAACTTTAGAAATTTTTTTAAACCTTGAAAACACTAGAAGTTTGCATTTCCTGCTATGCAGGAACATTATCAGCAACATTATCAGCAATCAAATTAAGTTCATACATCTGTATGTTGAAAGATAGAACTAATTCTAGCAGTTGCTATGCTGGTGAGTTCCGTGCATTTCGTTTACATGTAATGGAAGGCTGAGCCCAGGACAGTAGGCAGAAGCACTGTTGTGTTTCTTGACATTTGTATAGAAATAGCTCTCTTTCTCACTCACTCTCCCTCTCTCATAAACTGGTTGGAGGCGTTGGGTCAAACAGGATAAATATCAGCACCCACCCACTACCAAAGCTGCAGCATGAACATTACTCTTCCTCCTCCTCAATGAAACAACCAAGTTAATTGAGTATGCCTACACTTGTTTATAATTGATCTCCTTGAATATAACTACTTCCATATCTTAAGAGGATTGATTTAAAAACTATTCTATGCTCCATGTGTGACGCAAGGTAAAATGCAAGACCAATATCTCAGTCTTAGGAGAAGGTAAACAACAACGAGATAGCGTGAATTATGCATAAAATCCATATAATCTCCTCACCACTTTTCTAGTGTTTGCAAACCAGTTTGTTGGCAGGTAGCCTAGTGGTTAGAGTTTTGGACTAGTAACCGAAAGGTTGCAATATCGAATCCCCGAGCTGACAAGGTAAAAATATGTCTTTCTGCCGCTGAACAAGGCAGTTAACCCACTGTTCCTAGGCTGTCATTGAAAATAAGAATTTGTTCTTAACTGACTTGCCTTGTTAAATAAAGCCTAACTTCATGTGTACCTGTTGCCCTTGCTGACATCAGGCCTTTCAACAGCACTCACTCGCTCAACGGGCATTGTAAAGTAATGAGTTTAGTTGGCCAGTCAGCATGTTGGGAATGTGCTATCACGGCACATTAAATTGACCCAAACAAGCACTTAATACATTGCTCATGGCAGGTCAAGGGAAGTGGAGGAGGCCTGGGGATTGATCAACTGAGCTGAAAGAGATAGGTCTGCCCATCCAGCCCTGATGCTGATCCTTACGAACACCAGGGTGAATATCAACTATAGTTATATGAGGGACTGTAGGAAATTAAAGGCCCAATCAATATTTCCAATCTCATCAATATCAACACCCTTTTCCAAAGCACCAATTCCTAAAAGCTCTCTGGCGGGTCTTGCCAATCTTCATCAATGTACAGTGGGGGGAACAAGTATTTGATACACTGCCGATTTTGCAGGTTTTCTTACTTACAAAGGATGTAGAAGTTAATATTGATCATAGGTACATTTCAACTGTGAGAGACGGAATCTAAAATAAAAATCCAGAAAATCACATTGTATGATTTTTAAGTAATTAATTTGCACTTTATTGCTTGACATAATATTTGAAACATCAGAAAAGCAGAACTTAATATTTGGTACAGAAACCTTTGTTTGCAATTACAGAGATCACACGTCAAATCAAATCAAATTTTATTTGTCACATACACATGGTTAGCAGATGTTAATGCGAGTGTAGCGAAATGCTTGTGCTTCTAGTTCCGACAATGCAGTAATAACCAACAAGTAATCTAACTAACAATTCCTAAACTACTGTCTTATACACAGTGTAAGGGGATAAAGAATATGTACAAAAGGATATATGAATGAGTGATGGTACAGAGCAGCATAGGCAAGATACAGTAGATGGTATCGAGTACAGTATATACATATGAGATGAGTATGTAAACAAAGTGGCATAGTTAAAGTGACTAGTGATACATGTATTACATAAGGAAGCAGTCGATGATATAGGGTACAGTATTGTAATGACCTGACTAGATCAAAAATGAACAATTGTCCAGACAGAGGCTTGAGTTTGCGAATTGACGGTTTATTAAACCAACTTTACACAGGCTACTGTTTGGGCCGTAGCACACACCAAAAGATGACAGATAACCCACAAGCCAATCGTGACCTTCTCTTGGGAAGCCCAGACGTAAGAGAGAGAGAATAAAGGCTGAACCTGGTCTTAACTTCCAATGCCCACCCCCCTGCCCAACCCCCCTCCACGCCACTCCGCCAACCACCAGGATGCCCGGCATCAGAACATTCCAGGCATTCCCGTGATTGGCAGATAGCAGGTTGATTGACATGTCGGACCCCGCGAACACCGGGTACTGGTCAGTACAACACAACCACCTCCTAGCCTAACACATAACACACAGCTGTCTGTGCGGGTCGCTACAGTATATACGTATGCATATGAGATGAATAATGTAGGGTAAGTAACATTATATAAGGTAGCATTGTTTAAAGTGGCTAGTGATATATTTACATAATTTCCCATCAATTCCCATTATTAAAGTGGCTGGAGTTGAGTCAGTGTCAGTGTGTTGGCAGCAGCGACTCAATGTTAGTGGTGGCTGTTTAACAGTCTGATGGCCTTGAGATAGAAGCTGTTTTTCAGTCTCTCGGCCCCAGCTTTGATGCACCTGCACTGACCTCGCCTTCTGGATGATAGCGGGGTGAACAGGCAGTGGCTCGGGTGGTTGATGTCCTTGATGATCTTTATGGCCTTCCTGTAACATCGGGTGGTGTAGGTGTCCTGGAGGGCAGGTAGTTTGACCCCGGTGATGCGTTGTGCAGACCTCACTACCCTCTGGGGAGCCTTACGGTTGAGGGTCGGAGCAGTTGCCGTACCAGGCGGTGATACAGTCCGCCAAGATGCTCTCGATTGTGCATCTGTAGAAGTTTGTGAGTGCTTTTGGTGACAAGCCAAATTTCTTCAGCCTCCTGAGGTTGAAGAGGCACTGCTGCGCCTTCTTCACGATGCTGTCTGTGTGAGTGGACCAATTCAGTTTGTCTGTGATGTGTACGCCGAGGAACTTAAAACTTGCTACCCTCTCCACTACTGTTCCATCGATGTGGATAGGGGGGTGTTCCCTCTGCTGTTTCCTGAAGTCCACAATCATCTCCTTAGTTTTGTTGACGTTGAGTGTGAGGTTATTTTCCTGACACCACACTCCGAGGGCCCTCACCTCCTCCCTGTAGGCCGTCTCGTCGTTGTTGGTAATCAAGCCTACCACTGTTGTGTCGTCCGCAAACTTGATGATTGAGTTGGAGGCGTGCGTGGCCACGCAGTCGTGGGTGAACAGGGAGTACACGAGAGGGCTCAGAACGCACCCTTGTGGGGCCCCAGTGTTGAGGATCAGCGGGGAGGTTGTTGTTGCCTACCCTCACCACCTGGGGGCGGCCCATCAGGAAGTCCAGTAGCCAGTTGCACAGGGCGGGGTCGAGACCCAGGGTCTCGAGCTTGATGATGAGCTTGGAGGGTACTATGGTGTTGAATGCCGAGCTGTAGTCGATGAACAGCATTCTCACATAGGTATTCCTCTTGTCCAGATGGGTTAGGGCAGTGTGCAGTGTGGTTGAGATTGCATCGTCTGTGGACCTATTTGGGCGGTAAGCAAATTGGAGTGGGTCTAGGGTGTCAGGTAGGGTGGAGTGGTTTGGTCCTTGACTAGTCTCTCAAAGCACTTCATGATGACGGAAGTGAGTGCTACGGGGCGGTAGTCGTTTAGCTCAGTTACTTTAGCTTTCTTGGGAACAGGAACAATGGTGGCCCTCTTGAAGCATGTGGGAACAGCAGACTGGTATAGGGATTGATTGAATATGTCCGTAAACACACCAGCCAGCTGGTCTGCGCATGCTCTGAGGGCGCGGCTGGGGATGTCGTCTGGGCCTGCAGCCTTGCGAGGGTTAACACGTTTAAATGTTTTACTCACCTCGGCTGCAGTGAAGGAGAGACCGCATGTTTCCGTTGCAGGCCGTGTCAGTGGCACTGTATTGTCCTCAAAGCGGGCAAAAAAGTTATTTAGTCTGCCTGGGAGCAAGACATCCTGGTCCGTGACTGGGCTGGATTTCTTCCTGTAGTCCGTGATTGACTGTAGACCCTGCCACATGCCTCTTGTGTCTGAGCCGTTGAATTGAGATTCTACTTTGTCTCTGTACTGACGCTTAGCTTTTTTGATAGCCTTGCGGAGGGAATAGCTGCACTGTTTGTATTCGGTCATGTTACCAGACACCTTGCCCTGATTAAAAGCAGTGGTTCGCGCTTTCAGTTTCACGCAAATGCTGCCATCAATCCACGGTTTCTGGTTAGGGAATGTTTTAATCGTTGCTATGGGAATGACATCTTCAACACACGTTCTAATGAACTCGCATACCGAATCAGCGTATTCGTCAATGTTGTTATCTGACACAATACGAAACATGTCCCAGTCCACGTGATGGAAGCAGTCTTGGAGTGTGGAGTCAGCTTGGTCGGACCAGCGTTGGACAGACCTCAGGGTGGGAGCTTCTTGTTTCAGTTTCTGTCTGTAGGAAGGGATCAGCAAAATGGAGTTGTGGTCAGCTTTTCCGAAAGGGGGGCGGGGCAGGGCCTTATATGCGTCACGGAAGTTAGAGTAACAGTGATCCAAGGTTTTTCCACCCCTGGTTGCGCAATCGATATGCTGATAAAATTTAGGGAGTCTTGTTTTCAGATTAGCCTTGTTAAAGTCCCCAGCTACAATGAATGCAGCCTCCGAATAAATGGTTTCCAGTTTGCAAAGAGTTAAATAAAGTTTGTTCAGAGCCATCGATGTGTCTGCTTGGGGGGGGGGTATATACGGCTGTGATTATAATCGAAGAGAATTATCTTGGTAGATAATGCGGTCTACATTTGATTGTGAGGAATTCTAAATCAGGTGAACAGAAGGATTTGAGTTCCTGTATGTTTCTTTCATCGAAACCATGTCTCGTTAGCCATAAGGCATACGCCCCCACCCCTCTTCTTACCAGAAAGGTGTTTGTTTCTGTCGGCGCGATGCGTGGAGAAACCCGTTGGCTGCACCGCTTCGGATAGCGTCTCTCCAGTGAGCCATGTTTCCGTGAAGCACAGAACGTTACAGTCTCTGATGTCCCTCTGGAATGCTACCCTTGCTCGGATTTCATCAACCTTGTTGTCAAGAGACTGGACATTGGCAAGAAGAATGCTAGGGAGTGGTGCACGGTGTGCCCGTCTCCGGAGTCTGACCAGAAGACCGCCTCGTTTCCCTCTTTTTCAGAGTCGTTTTTGGGTCGCTGCATGCGATCCATTCCGTTGTCCTGTTTGTAAGGCAGAACACAGGATCCGAGTCGCGAAAAACATTTTCTTGGTCGTACTGATGGTGAGTTGACGCTGATCTTATATTCAGTAGTTCTTCTCGACTCTAAGTAAAGAAACCTAAGATGACCTGGGGTACTAATGTAAGAAATAACACGTAAAAACAAAAAAAAACTGCATAGTTTCCTAGGAACGCGAAGCGAGGCGGCCATCTCTATCGGCGCCGGAAGTAACTTTAGTAACAGTACAGAAAATGCGTCATCTCCATCTCATGGTTTGTTTTGATTCTCTCCCAACCTCCTCCCTTTCCTCTCTTTCTGTAGTTCTTGACCAGGTCTTGCCCAGGTTTGCACACACTGCAGCAGGGATTTTGGCCCACTCCTCCATACAGACTTTCTCCAGATCCTTCAGGTTTTGGGGCTGTCGCTGGGCAATACGGACTTTCAGCTCCCTCCAAAGATTTTCCATTGGGTTCAGGTTCTGGAGACTGGCTAGGCCACTCCAGGACCTTGAGATGCATCTTATGGAGCCACTCCTTAGTTGCCCTGGCTGCGTGTTTCGGGTCATTGTCATGCTGGAAGACCCAGCCACGACCCATCTTCAATGCTCTTACTGAGGGAAGGAGGTTGTTGTCGAAGATCTCGAGATACATGGCCCCATCCATCCTCCCCTCAATACGGTGCAATCGTCCTGTCCCCTTTGCAGAAAAGCATCTCCAAAGAATGATGTTTCCACCTCCATGCTTCACAGTTGGGATGGGGTTCTTGGGGTTGTACTCATCCTTCTTCTTCCTCCAAACACGGCGAGTGGAGTTTAGACCAAAAAGCTCTATTTTTGTCTCATCAGACCACATGACCTTCTCCCATTCCTCCTCTGGATGATCCAGATCATCAGTGGCAAACTTCAGATGGGCCTGGGCATGCGCTGGCTTGAGCAGGGCGACCTTGCGTGTGCTGCAGGATATAATCCATGACGGCGTAGTGTTTTACTAAAGGTTTTCTTTGAGACTGCGGTCCCAGCTCTCTTCAGGTCATTGACCAGGTCCTGTCGTGTAGTTCTGGGCTGATCCCTCACCTTCATCATGATCATTGAAGCCCCACAGGGTGGGATCTTGCATGGAGCCCCAGACCGAGGGTGATTGACTGTCATCTTGAACTTCTTCCATTCTCTAATAATTGCTCCAACAGTTGTTGCCTTCTCACCAAGCTGCTTGCCTATTGTCCTGTAGCCCATCCCAGCCTTGTGCAGGTCTACACTTTTATCCCTGATGTCCTTACATAGCTCTCTGGTCTTGGCCATTGTGGAGAGGTTGGAGTCTGTTTGATTGAGTGTGTGGACAGGTGTCTTTTATACAGGTAACGAAACAGAACAAGAGACTCGCATGTATCAGGCCTTCATGGTCGAATTGCTCCAATGAAACCACTACTAAAGGACACAAATGAGAAGAAGAGACTTGCTTGGGCCAAGAAACATGAAGAAAGGACATAAAACTGGTGAAAATCTGACCCTTGGTCTGACGAGTCCAAATTTGAGATTTTTGGTTCCAACCTCCGTTTCTTTGTGAGACGCAGAGTAGGTGAACGGATGATCTCTGCATGTGTGGTTCCCACCATGAAGCTTGGAGGGGTGATGGTGTTGGGGTGCTTCGCTGCTGACACTGTCTATGATTTACTTAGAATTCAAGGTACACTTTAACAGCATGGCTACCACAGCATTCTGCAGCGATACGCCATCGCATCTGGATTGTGCTTAGTGGGACTATCATTTGTTTTCAACAGGAAAATGACCCAACACACCTCCAGGCTGTATAAGGGCTATTTGACCAAGAAAGAGCGTGATGGAGTGCTGCAAGAGATGACCTGGATTCGACAATCACCCGACCTCAGCCCAATTGAGATGGTTTGGGATTAGTTGGACCACAGATTGAAGAAAAAGCAGTCAACAACTGCTCGGTTACATTTGAAGTCGGAAGTTTACATGCACTTAGGTTGGAGTCATTAAAACTTGTTTTTCAACCACTCCACAAATGTCTTGTTAACAAACTATAGTTTTGGCAAGTTGGTTGGGACATCTACTAGGTGCATGACACAAGTACATTTTCTAGAAGTGTCAGAAGTTTACATACACTAAGTTGACTGTGGCTTTAAACAGCTTGGAAAATTGCAGAAAATTATATAATGGCTTTAGAAGCTTCTGATAGGCTAACTGACATCATGAATTCATTGGAGGTGTACCTGTGGATGTATTTCAAGGCCTACCTTCAAACTCAGTGCCTCTTTGCTTGGCATCATGGGAAAATCAAAAGAAATCAGTCAAGACCTCAGAAAAAAATAGTGAACCACCACAAGTCTGGTTCATCCTTGGGAGCAATTTAAAAATGCCTGAAGGTACCACGTTCATCTGTATAAACAATAGTACGCAAGTATAAACACCATGGGACCACGCAGCTGTCATACCGCTCAGGAAGGAGATGCGTTCTGTCTCCTAGAGATGAACGTACTTAGGTGTGAATAGAGTGCAAATCAATCCCAGAACAACAGCAAAGGACCTTGTGAAGATGCTTGAGGAAACAGGTACAAAAGTATCTATATCCACAGTAAAATGAGTCCTATATTGACATAACCTGAAAGGTCGCTCAGCAAGGAAGTAGCCACTGCTCCAAAACCACCGTAAAAAAGCTAGACTACAGTTTGCAACTGCACATGGGGACAAAGATCGTACTTTTTATGTTTGGAGTAAAAGGGGGAGGCCTGCAGCTGAAGAACACAATCCCACTGTGAAGCACAGTGGTGGCAGCATCATGTTGTGGGGGTGCTTTGCTGCAGGAGGGACTGGTGCACTTCACAAAATAGATGGCATCATGAGGCATGAAAGTATGTGGATATATTGAAGCTAAATCTCAAGACATCAGTCAGGAAGTTAAAGCTTGGTTGCAAATGGGTCTTCCAAACGGACAATGACACCAAGCTTGCTTCCAATGTTGTGGCAAAATGGCTTATTAAGGACAACAAAGTCAAGGTCTTGGAGTGGCCATTACAAAGCCTTAACCTCATTCCTATAGAAAATGTGTGGGCAGAACTGAAAAAGTATTTGCGAGCAAGGAGGCCTACAAACCTGACTCAGTTATACCAGCTCTGTCAGGAGGAATTGGCCAACATTCACCCAACTTATTGTGGGAAGCTTGTGGAAGGCTACCCGAACATTTGGCCCAAGTTAAACAACATAAAGGCAACGCTACCAAATACTAATTGAGTGTATGTAAACTTCTGACCCACTGGGAATGTGATGAAAGACATTAAAGCTGAAATAAATCATTCTCTCCACTATTGTTCTGACATTTCACATTCTTAAACTAAAGTGGCGATCCTAACTGACCCAAGACATAGAATTTCTACTAGGATTAAATGTCAGGAATTGTGAAAAACTGAGTTTAAATGTACTTGACTAAGGTGTGTAAACTTCCGACTTTATGTGGGAACTCTTTCAAGACTGTTGAAAAGCATTGCAGTTGAAGCAGATTTCGGGAATGCCAAGAGTGTGCAAAGCTGTCATCAAGGAAGTTGATGGCTGCAGACTTTCTACTTTTAAACTCGGACATAACAGAGATGCTTGTTCTAGGTCCCAAGAAACAAACAATCTTCTGTTGAATCTGACAATTAATCTTAATGGTTGTACAGTCGTCTCAAATAAAACAGTGAAGGACATCGGCGTTACTCTGGACCCTGATCTCTCTTTTGAAGAACATATCAACACCATTTCAAGGACCGCTTTTTTCCATCTACCTAATGTTGGATCCTGTGTTTTACATTATAGCCATTACCATATATATGATTGAATATTATCTGCTGTGGGCTTGTGTGGATGTATGTATGTGTTATGCAACATAGCTGACTTGAAACATTGTTAACTTCTTGGAACTCCCCATCCCGGATCCGGGTTTGTGACTAAAGCCTCAGGCTCATTAGCATAACGCAACGTTAACGATTTCTGAAAATCGCAAATAAAATGAAAATAATGCGTCTGCTCTCAAGCTTAGCCTTTTCTTAACAACACTGTCATCTCAGATTTTCAAAATATGCTTTTGAACCATAGAAATTGACTAATTTGTGTAAGAGTATGCAAAGCTAGCATAGCATTTTGAGTAGCATTTAGCACGCAACATTTTCACAAAAACCAGATAACCAAATAAATAAAATCATTTACCTTTGAAGAGCTTCTGATGTTTTCAATGAGGAGACTCTCAGTTACATACCAAATGCGCAGTTTTTCCTGAAAGCGTCTGTGTGTAGGAGAAATCGTTCCGTTTTCTACATTGCGTCTGGCTACCGAAACGAACCGAAAATTCAGTCACCTACAATGTAAAACTTTTTCCGGATTAACTACATAATATCGACCGAAACATGGCAAACGTTGTTTGGAATCAATCCTCAAGGTGTTTTTTCACATATCTCTTCATTGATATGCAGTTCGTGGAAGCTTGCTTTCCTCTCTGTATCCCATGGAAAAATACTGGCAGGTGACTTTTGCGCACCAATTTCGGCGCAGGACACCGGGCGGACACCTGGTAAATGTGGTCTCTTATGGTCAATCTTCCAATGATCTGCCTACAAATACGTCACAATGCTGCAGACACCTTGGGGAAACGACAGAAAGGGCAGGCTCATTCCTCTCGCATTCACAGCCATATAAGGAGACAATGGAAAACAGAGCCTCAAAAATCCTGTTCATTTCCTGGATGCCGTCTCATCTTGGTTTTGCCTGAAGCTCACGTTCTAGGGCACGCACAGAAAATATCTCGGTAGTTCTGGACACGTCAGAGTGTTTTCTTTCGAATGCTATCAATTATATGCATAGTCGAGCATCTTTTTGTGACAAAATATCTTGTTTAAAACGGGAACGTTTTTCATCCAAAAATGAAATAGCGCCCCCAGAGCATCAACAGGTTAACCTCTTGAAACTCCCCATCCCGGATCCGGGATTGTGACTAAGCCTCAGGCTCATTAGCATAACGCAACGTTAACGATTTCTGAAAATCGCAAATAAAATTAAAATAATGCGTTTGCTCTCAAGCTTAGCCTTTTCTTAACAACACTGTCATCTCAGATTTTCAAAATATGCTTTTGAACCATAGAAATTGACTAATTTGTGTAAGAGTATGCAAAGCTAGCATAGCATTTTGTGTAGCATGTAGCACGCAACATTTTCACAAAAGCCAGATAACCAAATAAATAAAATCATTTACCTTTGAAGAGCTTCTGATGTTTTCAATGAGGAGACTCCCAGCCACATACCAGATGCGCAGTGTTTCCTGAAAGCGTCTGTGTGTAGGAGAAATCGTTCCGTTTTCTACATTGCGCCTGGCTACCGAAACGAACCGAAAATGCAGTCACCTACAACGTGAAACTTTTTCCGGATTAACTACATAATATCGACCGAAACATGGCAAACGTTGTTTGGAATCAATCCTCAAGGTGTTTTTTCACATATCTCTTCATTGACATGCAGTTCGTGGAAGCTTGCTTCTCTCTCTGTGCCCCATGGAAAAATACTGGCAGGTGACTTTTGCGCACCAATTTCGGCGCAGGACACCGGGCGGACACGTGGTAAATGTGGTCTCTTATGGTCAATCTTCCAATGATCTGCCTACAAATACGTCACAATGCTGCAGACACCTTGGGGAAACGACAGAAAGGGCAGACTCATTCCTCTTGCGTTCACAGCCATATAAGGAGATCATGAAAGACAGAGCCTCAAAAATCCTTGTCATTTCCTGGATGCCAAGTCATCTTGGTTTTGCCTGAAGCTCACGTTAAAGGGCACGCACAGAGAAGATATTTGTATTTCTGGACACGTCAGAGTGTTTTCTTTCGAACAGTAGCAATTATATGCATAGTCGAGCATCTTTTTGTGACAAAATATCTTGTTTAAAACGGGAACGTTTTTCTTCCAAAAATGAAATAGCGCCACCATAAGTGTAAGAGGTTAAAAGTGTCAGGGCCATGGGACTCTCTCATGATGGAAAAATACAGAGAAGCATGAAGACAGAAACTGTTCAAATGAGTTGGGAGGGGGGCACATTCAGAGCGGGGTGTTGCGAGAACAAGCGGTCTTTTGTTAGATAACAGGAGCCAGGTGCGAGATAACGGTATGGAGTATGAGAGCATGGATGTTCTTCACAGCAACAGTTACATCTATCAACAGAAGCGTCAAGAGGCGGGGACCCGCCTGAGCCCCTGCAATGGGCTGAGCAAGTTAATACCACGCCCTGTCTCTACTGTGATAGGCCAACAGACGTGTTGGAACTGTCTATCACAGTATAAAGAATACCGTTTACATACATCTTGTCAGTTCTCTGTTCTGCCCTGCGTGGTATTACAGAGAGCCCGTATATACGAAAGTTGCATTTGCCATTTATTACTTAGCTAATAAAAAATACATAGTATAAAATCTGTGACTCATTGTTATATTTATACTGATACCAGATTCGAATTTACGCAACTCTAACAGTAACATTGCAAAAATCAGAAACTTTCTGTCCAAAAATGATGCAGAAAAATTTATCCATGCTTTTGTCACTTCTAGGTTAGACAATGCAATGCTCTACTTTCCGCCTACCCGGAAAAAGCACTAAAACTTCAGTTAGTGCTAAATACGGCTGCTAGAATCCTGACTAGAACCATAAAATTTGATCATATTACTCCAGTGCTAGCCTCCCTACACTGGCTTCCTGTCAAAGCAAGGGCTGATTTCAAGGTTTTACTGCTAACCTACAGTGCCTTGCGAAAGTATTCGGCCCCCTTGAACTTTGCGACCTTTTGCCACATTTCAGACTTCAAACATAAAGATATAAAACTGTATTTTTTTGTGAAGAGTCAACAACAGGTGGGACACATGAAGTGGAACGACATTTATTGGATATTTCAAACTTTTTTAAGAAATCAAAAACTGAAAAATTGGGCGTGCAAAATTATTCAGCCCCTTTACTTTCAGTGCAGCAAACTCTCTCCAGAAGTTCAGTGAGGATCTCTGAATGATCCAATGTTGACCTAAATGACTAATGATGATAAATACAATCCACCTGTGTGTAATCAAGTCTCCGTATAAATGCACCTGCACTGTGATAGTCTCAGAGGTCCGTTAAAAGCGCAGAGAGCATCATGAAGAACAAGGAACACACCAGGCAGGTCCGAGATACTGTTGTGAAGAAGTTTAAAGCCGGATTTGGATACAAAAAGATTTCCCAAGCTCTAAACATCCCAAAGAGCACTGTGCAAGCGATAATATTGAAATGGAAGGAGTATCAGACCACTGCAAATCTACCAAGACCTGGCCGTCCCTCTAAACTTTCAGCTCATACAAGGAGAAGACTGATCAGAGATGCAGCCAAGAGGCCCATGATCACTCTGGATGAACTGCAGAGATCTACAGCTGAGGTGGGAGACTCTGTCCATAGGACAACAATCAGTCGTATATTGCACAAATCTGGCCTTTATGGAAGAGGGTCAAGAAGAAAGCCATTTCTTAAAGATATCCATAAAAAGTGTTGTTTAAAGTTTGCCACAAGCCACCTGGGAGACACACACAAACATGTGGAAGAAGGTGCTCTGGTCAGATGAAACCAAAATTGAACTTTTTGGCAACAATGCAAAACGTTATGTTTCGCGTAAAAGCAACACAGCTCATCACCATGAACACACCATAACCACTGTCAAACATGGTGGTGGCAGCATCATGGTTTGGGCCTGCTTTTCTTCAGCAGGGACAGGGAAGATGGTTAAAATTGATGGGAAGATGGATGGAGCCAAATACAGGACCATTCTGGAAAAAAACATGATGGAGTCTGCAAAAGACCTGAGACTGGGACGGAGATTTGTCTTCCAACAAGACAATGATCCAAAACATAAAGCAAAATCTACAATGGAATGGTTCAAAAATAAACATATCCAGGTGTTAGAATGGCCAAGTCAAAGTCCAGACCTGAATCCAATCGAGAATCTGTGGAAAGAACTGAAAACTGCTGTTCACAAATGTTCTCCATCCAACCTCACTGAGCTCGAACTGTTATGCAAGGAGGAATGGGAAAAAATTTCTCTCTCGATGTGCAAAACTGATAGAGACATACCCCAAGCGACTTACAGCTGTAATCGCAGCAAAAGGTGACGCTACAAAGTATTAACTTAAGGGGGCTGAATAATTTTGCACACCCAATTTTTCAGTTTTTGATTTAAAAAAAAAAGTTTGAAATATCCAATAAATGTCGTTCCACTTCATGATTGTGTCCCACTTGTTGTTGATTCTTCACAAAAAAATACAGTTTTATATCTTTATGTGTGAAGCCTGAAATGTGGCAAAAGGTCGCAAAGTTCAAGGGGGCCGAATACTTTCGCAAGGCACTGTACAAAGCATTACATGGACTTGCTCCTACCTATCTCTCTGATTTTTGTCCTGTCGTACATACCTACACGTACGCTATGGTCACAAGACGCAGGCCTCCTAATTGTCCCTAGAATTTCTAAGCAAACAGCTGGAGACAGGGCTTTCTCCTATAGAGCTCCATCTTTATGGAACGGTCTGCCTACCCATGTCAGAGACGCAAACTCGGTCTCAACCTTTAAGTCCTTATTGAAGACTCTCTTCAGTGGGTCATATGATTGAGTGTAGTCTGGCCCAGGAGTGGGAAGGTGAACGGAAAGGCTCTGGAGCAACGAACCGCCCTTGCTGTCCCTGCCTGGCCGGTTCCCCTCTTTCCAATGGGATTCTCTGCCTCTAACCCTATTACAGGGGCTGAGTCACTGGCTTACTGGGGCACTCTCATACCGTCCCTGAAGGTTGGTGTGTCACCTGAGTGGGTTGATTCACTGATGTGGTCATCCTGTCTCGGTTGGCGCCCCCCCCTTGGGTTGTGCCGTGGCGGAGATCTTTGTGGGCTATACTCGGCATTGTCTCAGGATGGTAAGTTGGTGGTTGAAGATATCCCTCTAGTGGTGTGGGGACTGTGCTTTGGCAAAGTGGGTGGGGTTATATCCTTCCTGTTTGGCCCTGTCCTGGGGTGTCATCGGATGGGGCCACAGTGTCTCCTGACCCCCCCTGTCTCAGCCTCCAGTATTTATGCTGCAGTAGTTTATGTGTCGGGGGGCTCGGGTCAGTTTGTTATATCTGGAGTACTTCTCCTGTCCTATTCGGGTTCCTGTGCGAATTTAAGCATGCTCTCTCTAATTCTCTCTTTCTCTCTCAAGGAGGACCTGAGCCCTAGGACCATGCCTCAGGACTACCTGACATGATGACTCCTTGCTGTCCCCAGTCCACCTGGCCGTGCTTCTGCTCCAGTTTCAACTGTTCTGCCTTATTATTATTCGACCATGCTGGTCATTTATGAACATTTGAACATCTTGGCCATGTTCTGTTATAATCTCCACCCGGCACAGCCAGAAGAGGACTGGCCACCCCACAGCCTGGATCCTCTCTTGGTTTCTTCCTAGGTTTTGGCAATTCTAGGGAGTTTTTCCTAGCCACCGTGCTTCTACACCTGCATTGCTTGCTGTTTGGGGTTTTAGGCTGGGTTTCTGTACAGCACTTTGAGATATCAGCTGACGTATGAAGGGCTATATAAATAAATTTGATTTGATCGAGGAAAGGGTGGCTACTTTAAAGAATCTAAAATATAAACTATCTTTTGATTTGTTTAACACCTTTTTAGTTACTACCTGATTGATATTTTATTTAGGATTTTTTTTTAAGTATCAAAAACATACATAAAAAAACATTTTTGATGAAAATGTTTATTTGGCCTTACTGCTAATATCCCCAACATGGAACAGATAGTCCCCCCCAAAAATATAAAGGAAGTTTGGTATGAAGTGTCTATCCTATATCTGAATAATACGAGAATAGAGATATGAGAATAATCAAGATTATTTTTGTACATGTACAGTATTTAACCCCATATTTTTTGTCAATTAACATTCTCCATACATTTTTCCATACATTTTTTCGACTGGTACAGGGGGACCTCCAGACGAGTCTTGTGAGGTCTGTGGGCATCATAGAGCAAAACACCCGACATGTACTGTGCATTTGGAAAGTATTCAGACCCCTTGAATTTTTCCATGTTATTACATCATAGCCTTATTCCAAAATTTATAAAATATATTTTCCCTCATCAATATACACACAAAACACCATAATGACAGCAAAAACAGGTTTTCAGAAATGTTTGCACATTTATTACAAATACAAATGGAAATATTGTATTTAAAGAAGTATTCAGACCTTTTGCTATGAGAATTGAGTTCAGGTTCATACTGTTTCTTTTGATCATCCTTGAGATGTTTCTGCAACTTGACTGGAGTCCACCTGTGGTAAATTCAATTGAGTCTCTGGTCTGATGAAACCAAGGTTCAACTCTTTGACCTGAATGCCAAGCGTCACGTCTGGAGGAAACCTGGCACCATCCCTACGGTGAAGCATGGTGGTGGCAGCATCATGCTGTGGGGATATTTTTCAGCGGCAGGGACTTGTAAGACTAGTCAGGATCGGGCGAAAGATGAACGGAGCAAAGTACAGAGAGATTGTTGTTGACAACCTGCTCCAGAGTCCTCAGACTGAAGCAAAGGAAAATGAGCACACAGCACACAGCCAAGACAACGCAGGAGTGGCTTCGGGACAAGTATCTGAATGTCCTTGAGTGGCCTCCCAGAGCCCGGACTTGAACCCGATGTAACATCTCTGGAGAGACCCCATCCAACTTGACAGGGCTTGAGAGGATCTGCAGAGAAGAATGGGAGAAACTCCCCAAATACCAGTGTGCCAAGATTGTAGCATCCTACCCGAGACTCAAGGCTGTAATTGCTGCCAAAGGTGCTTCAACAGTACTGACTAAAGTATCTGAATAGTTATGTATATGTCATATTTAATTTTTTAAATGTATATTACATTTGCAAAATTCCTAAAAACCTGTCTTTTGCCTTGTCATTATGTGGTATTGTGTGTAGATTGATGATTTGTTTTGCTATTGTTTTAATACATTTGAGAATAAGGCTGTAACGTAACAAAATGTGAAAAAGTCAAGGGCTCTGAATACTTTCAGAATGCACTGTATATGTTTGTGAGAGTCTCGTCTTTCCATAGAGGGGCCAAACTGACATGAATCTCCTGGTCGAGGAGCCAAGGTCTTAGATCAGCTTGTCAAATGGCTGACAGATAGCCAAACCCCCCTCTACCCCACAGGAGAGGGGATGGGGGACTGGGCCAGTTTTATGACACCGCATGCCAATCGTAAATTGTATGCAACAGAAGACTCCTTTTGGTTTCTGGTATCAAGATTGGAATGTCTTTGTTACAGATACATTTTTCCACCCAAAAACAAACTCTCATGTCCAAAAAGTGAATATTGGAACAATATTTCTAAGATAGGAATGTCAGGAATGGTCAGTGCGGATCTAAAGAATAATCATGTCATATTGTTTATTATTTTGTGATGTCATTAAAAACTGTATAACAAAAATACTGTAACTTGAAGAGCTTTCACACTGTGTATGTTACGTTTCCATCCAATATGATGTTAATACAGTCTGAGGAATAATTAAACTATTTTTGTTAAATCAGGAATTTGATTTTAGTTTTCTAACGAGATCATAGTTTTCATGTTGCTTACACATTAATTAAGCCATGCCCCGAATGAGGTCAGAAGACCGTGTCAGTGTGATGGAACCGGCCTTTTCTACCAGAGTAGAATGGACTTGCTAAGAATTAACATGCAGACCAAAAGACATGAGAAAATGGTCCACACGTTGAAGTGGTTAGTTACTTTGAAACTCAACACGAGGTGAAGACAAACCCACTAGACCAAAACATTGACTGTCTGCAGCTGTGAACGTAAAGGGATCTAGAACTTTGACTTAAGACACGATATGGGAAGGACGAAAATCCCATGTCAGACAATCATGAGTATCTGTTCTATTTAAACACTCCACTTCAAGACCAAAATTAAGAAGGACATTGTGACCTCTGGTGGACAACCAGATCCTTACACCCATCGAGCCATTACCCATAGAAGGATCGATTAGCGTCAACAGAGACATTACATTGCATTTCTTACCCAGAAAGGCAGTAGTTTGTGTGCAAGATATGGTTACTGTGAGTGTTGTCCCCAAATGTATAACAAATGTCAATTACTCTCTCTCTTCCATCGATTTTGTGAAGTGCACCAGTCCCTCCTGCAGCAAAGCACCCCAACAACATGATACTGCCACCCCGTGCTTCACGGTTGGGATGGTGTTCTTAAGCTTGCAAGCCTCCCCCTTTTTCCTTCAAACATAATGATGGTTTTTATGGCCAAACAGTTCCATTTTTCTTTCATCAGACCAGAGGACATTTCTCCAAAAAGTACGATCTTTGTCCCCATGTGCAGTTGCAAAGCGTAGTCTGGCTTTTTTTACAGCGGGTTTGGAGCAGTGGCTTCTTCCTTGCTGAGCGGCTTTTCAGGTTATGTTGATATAGGACTCGTTTTACTGTGGATATATATACTTTTGTACCGGTTTCCTCAAGCATCTTCACAAGGTCCTTTGCTGTTGTTCTGGGATTGATTCTGGGATTGATTTGCACTTTTCGCACCAAAGTAGGTCCATCTCTATAATGGTTGCGTGGTCCCATGGGGTTTATACTTGTGTACTATTGTTTGTACTGATGAACATGGTACCTTCAGGCATTTGGAAATTGCTCCCAAGGATGAACCAGACTTGTGGTGGTTCACAATTATTTTCTGAGGTCTTGACTGATTTCTTTTGATTTTCCCATTATGCCAAGCAAAGAGGCACTGAGTTTGCAGGTAGGCCTTGAAATACATCCACAGGTACACCTCCAATTGACTAATGATGACAAGTGTCCTATCAGAAGCTTCTAAAGCCATGACATAATTTTCTGGAATTTTACAAGCTGTTTAAAGGAACAGTCAACTTAGTGTATGTTAACTTCTGACCCAATGGAATTATGATACAGTAAATTAGTGAAATAATCTGTCTGTAAACAATTGTTGGAAAAATTACTTGTGTCATGCACAAAGTAGATGTCCTAACCGACTTGCCAAAACTATAGCTTGTTAACAAGAAATGTATGGAGTGGTTGAAAAATGAATTTTAATGACTGCAACCTAAGTGTGTGTAAACTTACAACTTCAACTGTGTTGTAGGCGGATGTGGTGGATTGAGAAGCACCAAATAATAATAATCAATTTCAAATCAATACAATGTATTTATAAAGCCCTTACATAACATGTTGTACAGAAACCCAGCAGGTGTAGACGCACGATGGCTAGGAAAAACTAGAAAGTCCAGAACCTAGGAAGAAACCTATAGAGGAACCAGGCTATGAGGGCTGGCCAGTCCTCTTCTGGCTGTGCCGGGTGGAGATTATAACAGAATATGGCCAAGATGTTCAAATGTTCATAGATGACCAGCAGGATCAAATAATAATAATCACAGTGGTTGTCGAGAGTGCAACTGGTCAGCACCTCAGGAGTAAATGTCAGTTGGCTTTTCATAGCCAATCATTAAGAGTATCTTGTAATGGTCATCTGATGAAGAAGGATCGGACTAAAGCGCAGCGTGGTAGGTGTTCATGATTTTTACAAAATAGCAAAGTGAGAAACGAAACAGTCCTGTCAGGAGCAGAACATTAAACAGAAAACAACTACCCACAAAACACAGGTGGGAAAAGGCTACCTAAGTATGGTTCCCAATCAGAGACAGTGATAGACAGCTGTCCCTGATTGAGAACTATACCCGGCCAAAACAAAGAAATGCAAAACTATACCCGACCAAACCAAAATAGAGACATAAAAAGCTCTCTAAGGTCAGGGCATGACATATCTCTACCACTCCTGCTGTCTCTAGAGATTTGAAAACGACAGGTCTGGGACAGGTAGCACGTCTGGTGAACAGGTCAGTGTTCCATAGCCGCAGGCCGAAAAAAAAAGAAGATATCTCTAGTTTAAACTGACAGATTTCTATGGGGATGTTTTCCTATGCTAATTAGATTTCTGGACAACGACCTTTTAAGAGGATGCTTTCAGATATAATCTGTGTCTTAAATGTGTTTTTCATAGATTTCATAATACACAAAAACTACCAACTGTTGGCAATATTCCTTGTTTGTAATAATTTCAGAGCATTAACAAACACTGAATAGATTAAGTGGACACATTTTTCAGCACTCTTCAGCAGAAAGTGCATTTTCAGTTCTGCATTTTAAATGTTTTAAAAAGGATATTATGAGCAAAGTGTCAGGCCTTCCGGAGTGCTTTTATGCCCTTGTTGATACACACTTTCAGATGGAGCTGTGAAAATGCCATATCTCAGAGAACAGATATTGGAGCACTGATATTATTCTAGCCTGCAGATATTGTTTTGATAAAACAGTGAAAAATCTGTGAAACAATTTTGATTAATTTAGTTCCATTGTTGCAGCTATGAATACATGAAAAGTAAAGTAATTTTGTAATAAAACAAACAAGATTAAATTAAAGTGTTTATGTATTATTGCATTATTTGCAAATTCTGAAATCTCATTAATGCATTGGACTGGTCACATTATAGATCAATGGGATACTTATCCTCATATCACGTATGTCTTATTCTATTGAAATACATTTACATATCCTTCTATTATGCACAGAATATTTGAACATTTGTCATTGTGATTAGGTTCAGATAGTGAATGCTTTCCAGGTGTAGACATGAGCACTTGTGTAATGGATCGAGTAGGTCTACTGTATATTTGTGATTGAATGACTGAAGTAGCACTTCATGAAATATGTTTAAAAAAATAGTAACCCCATGTGTCAAAGACTAAATATACTACAATAGAAAAACGTCTGTAGATCACAAGCGACAGTGAGTTGAATCATATATTTGGCATATTTGGGCATAGAACAGGTCAAATAGTAATACTCTATGTTTTTAAGCTATTTTATTCTGAAATGTATTTCAAAATACATAAGCTGAAGTCATTTTAATGATAAATACAAATTCCTCTTTAAGACATTTGAGTACCCTCTTTTTCAAACAACATGATCGTGTTTGTCTCTGCTTGGGAGAAACCCAAAGCTAAAGTGATGGTTGGTTGAGTTTATGTTCTGAGCAATCCGGAATACTTGAGAATAATGCAGTGATGTTCCAGCCACTTCAGCTTAACGGTTTTCTCATAGGAGAACACATGGCAAGACAGGCTGGGTCTGGAGCCATGGAACAGATTTGGTATATGCCTCCATGTTTTGTGCAACAGCAAGATAATGTTCCAACAATAGTGTGATGGCAGAAGTTTGTGTGAAATGTTCTCAAAATGCTTTTGGAACATCCATGTCATCATACACTTGCAGAGGAATCATTACCTGGCGGACCAGTAAGAACATTACCATTCTAACAACGACTTGAGTGAAGTTCTGAACTCCTAAGTGTTAGTTCACAGATTATCCTTAACCTTCACCATGTATTCCTGTATCACAGTTGCAGACAGCTGTATTGTTTAATGGAAAGTTTGTTGTCCTTACATCATATCGGTAGCCTGTAAAGGGGGGCATATATAATCACATTTCCCTCCAGACATTATTCATCATTACTTTCAAAGGGTTGATTAATCTGCCACAGTGTCTGAGGACTGGGTGTTTAGGCCCACAAAAGGCTGCACTTGTTTAATTAGTTTGGGAGGATTGAGGTGTCAGGCACAGAATGCTCCTCAGGAAGTAAATTATCACTGACTGGGAGACAGTTACCTTAGAGGTCACCCTAGTAGGGGTCCAGTTAGCCTGGAATCCAAACTGAATATCACTCCAGTTCACGTCCAGGCTACCAGCCGTGCAAGGTAACAGTAATCTTACTGTCAGACTTGTTTTACGCTGTCAGCCATGACCCAAAATAACAGGGGAAAACTTCAGGTTACAATTCATGTGAACTCCCAGAAGAAGAACGCCTTAACTCACCCATCCTCCTCATTTGCTACAGTCATGCATTATTCCAATAATCCCCTCCTTTTATGTTTTTGTAAGAATGAAGCAGCCAGCTAGAAAATAAAATAATTTTTTCTATTAACCAGATGGGTGAACCGGGTGTCCTCTGAGCTTGGAATTAAACACTACCGTTTTCAATTATGTTTTTTTAAAGAACATTCCAGTATCGCCTTATTTACAATAAACATATAGTTAGTTTTGCAAAGGGAGGGTACATTACTGGAAACTTTCTAAGTTAACCACTAAACTACCAGAATTTTGGTAACTTTCAAGGAATATGGAATTTTAGTGCCCTTCTTAGGAATGATTTTCACAGGTGTCTATAATTATCTCTGGCCCTCTGTGTGGCCTTATCACATGTAAAATATATTTTAAAAATCTAACAAGATGATTTGAAAATAAAAAACTGAATTACAAAGTTGTAAAATATTATACTACATATACTGAACAAAAATATAAATGGAACATGCAACAATTTAAAAGATTTTACTGAGTTACAGTTCATATGTGACACCATTTGCCTCATGCAGTGCGACACATCTCCTTCCCATATAGTTGAATAGGCTGTTGATTGTGTCCTGTGCAATGTTGTCCCACTCCTCTTCAATGGCTGAGGGAATTTTCTGGATATTGGTTGGGATCTGGAACACGCTGTGTGATCCAGAGCATCCCAAACATGCTCAATTGGTCACGTCTGGTGGGTATGCAGGCCATGGAAGATCTGGGATATTTTCAGCTTCCAGGAATTGTGGTCAGATCCTTGCAACATGGAGCTGTGTATCTTCATGCTGAATCATGGTGATGACAGCAGATGAATGGCACGACATTGGGCCTCAAGATCATGTCACAGTATCTCTGTGCATTCAAATTGCCATCGATAAAATGCAATTGTGTTCATTGTCCGTAGCTTATGCCTGCTCATACCATAACCCCACTGCCACCATAGGGCACTCTGTTCACAACGATGACATCAGCAAACCGCTTGCCCACACGACGCCATACACACGGTCTGCAGTTGTGAGGACAGTTGGACGTCCTGCCAAATTCTCTAAAATGACGTTGGAGGTGGCTAATGGTTGAGAAATTAACATTACATTCTCTGGCAACATCTGTGGTGGACATTCTGCAGTTAGCATGCCAATTGCAACCTCCCTCAAAATTTGAGACGTCTGTAGCATTGTGTTGTGTGACAAAACTGCACGTTTTAGAGTGGCCTTTTGTTGTCGCCAGCACAAGATGCACTTGTGCAATGATCATGCTGTTTAATCAGCTTGTTGATATGCCACACCTGTCAGGTGGATGGATTATCTTGGCAAAGGAGAAATGCTCACTAACACTAACACACTCACACACTAACAGGGATGTAAACAAACTTGTGCACAAAATTTGAGAGAAATATGCTTTCTTTTAGTATGTGCAGACATTTCTGGGATCTTTTATTTCAGCTCATGAAACCAACACTTTACATGTTGCGTTTATATTATTGTTCAGTGTATAAACCATCAATTTAGTGAATAACATTGGTGTTATATCTTTTTTTTTACTATGTCAATATGTCTTTCAACAAATAAAACCAGATAAAACAAATTTACAGTACTTCCAGTACTGTTTATAAAAATATCAGCCCATTACCCAGGGCTAATCCAAATATGTTTTTAATCTCTGTTGAAATGCCTTTTGCCAAATCCTGTTATTGAAACACCAGTGTAGGACCGTTTCAATCCTGAAAGGCTGACAGACTGTATTATGTGGTCATTGTGGTCAAGATGATCAGCTTACACAGGCTCACCTTCTCACCACCGATAATACGTATCCATGTGCTAGCCTGGGTCTCTCTCTCTCTCACACACAGTCACGACCTGAACTTTACCCTTGTGTTGAGACATATTTCCTTTCTTTTCCCAAATGTGTCCCTTAATTCATTTAAGTAGCTGTTTATACTATGACTGATATTACCAGTCTATTTACTATTATATCTGGATCTAATTGTTTCTATCTATATAGTAACCTTCAAGGATAGGTTTACCATGCCCATAGTGATTCAATGTGAAAAGATGACTCAGCATTCCATAGTCAGACGTGGCTGTTTTACATTTTTACATTTTTTTTTCTGACACCGATGCCTACTTCTATAATTACAGTTGCTGATTTACTCCATGAACAATGTTATACAGTCATTAACATACCATTAAGGGTTATTATGTTATGTCCCTCAAGCTAAGCAGTTGTCGCAGTTATGATCCTAAACAAGTTGATCACGGATAACTTCAGAACTGTCATATCGAAACTGCCCAATATATGATGTTATATTGGTGCAATGTATCCTTGCTTTGGTGATCATTTACATTATTGGTTTTACAACATTTTAATAATAGGTTGACACTGATCGCTCCAGTTAACAAGTTCATTTAAAGTGGATAATATGTGAACAGGGGACATGAGAGGAAAGAGTAAGGTTATTGAACACAATTACCATTCAGGGTACATCGTTCAGGGTAGATTGTTCAGGATAGGTAGATTGTCTGATGATGGTGATGAATAAACAAGGCATCACACACATTAGATTTCACAGTGCTAATTCTATCAAAGAGAAGTCCAAGGGGACTCTGAGTGCATCTTATTAGGTTGTTGTCACATGTTTCTGCTACCTGAAACCATGTGTTTCTCTGTCAACATGCCCGTTAGGCCTGGGTAATGTATTTTCCCTTGATTCAATCACTCTGTTCTGGTGTCCCTGTGTGTGTGTCAATCCACCTGAGTGACAACAGGGATAATGCTTCTCTTCATGTGACCTATCCACGTGTCAGCGCCACAAAGCACCCAGGCAGATTGGAGTGGGGAAGGGAAATTAGATGGCCCATAGCCATGCAGTCACACTGACAGGCCTTTTGGGCTCATCTCACTACTTTCAGCAGGATGAACAAGCTGGAGCACTCCCTCAGAGGGCACACGCACACACACACACACACACACACACACTCACACACACACTGGGTTTCTACAGAGACTGCGTCCTGCATCAACATGGCTCAGAGCTATAATCCCTTAGATAACAAAATTAGGTTATTTATTTTTGTATATCAATTTGATAAATTGACCTTTATGTCTCTAGGGAATGCACCGTGAGCTTCAATTTCAAAAGAATACAGTAGCCTTCACAAGCTGTTATTATCTGTAATGACCGTGGTGTACTTTTTAAGCTTGGCAGTATTACAGTATTTTCAACTCATCTTTTGTGTGTGTTATTTTTAGCTGTGAGGTCACATGAGAGCATGCATACAACACAGTAGCATTCTCCAACAATAAAATAACACATTCATCTTTTGTTCTTTTGTTTTGTCTTCCCTCATTTCCAACAATGTCACTTTCTTCTACAATTGCTGGCTGGAGGGAGAAGATAGAGTATTTGTTTTCACCACCATCAGTTTCACAAAGCCGGGCCATTTGTCAAGAAGAGACATGATCTGAAGCCCTGCCTCGCTGCACTTTGTATTATATTGATCACCTCTGTCACGAAGACCCTTTCTACAGGTGATGGACACGTTCTTTGTTCTTTGCTCTGATTGGTTTGGTTTTCCAAAGCCTGACATTGTGGTGAGCTCTATAGTTGGAACTATTTGCCAAAGGGACCACCAGCTGGATCACTGCCACAAATACAGAGAAGGCTTATGGTGTGAAGGTAAACAGACACACACAGCTAACTCAGACTGCCTATTGTAAGGCTTTGGGTTTATCAAATGACCATATGGCCAGTGGTGGAAAAAGTATTAAATTGTCATACTTGAGTAAGAGTAAAGATACCTCAATAGAAATGACTCAAGTAAAATTGAGTCACGCAGAAAAATACAACTTGAGTAAAAGTATTTGGTTTTAAATATACTTAAGTATTACAAGTAAATTAAATTGCTAAAATATACTTAAGAATCAAAATAATTTAAGTAACTTAAGCAATTCCCTATATTAAGCAAACCAAAAGGCACAATTTTCTATTTATTTATTTATTTACAGATGGCCAGGGGCACACTCCAAAAGACATAATTTACAAACAAAGCATTTGTGATTAGTGAGTCTGCCAGATCGGAGGCAGTAGGGATGACCAGGGATGTTCTCTTGATAAGTGTGTGAATTGGACAATTTTCCAGTCAAAATGTAACAAGTACTTTTGGGTGTCAGGGAAGATGTATGATACATATATTATTTTGTTTAGGAATGTAGTGAAAGAAAAGTCAAAGTTGTCAAGTCAGAATATAATTAGCAAAGTAAAGTACAGATACCAAAAAAAATTACTTCAGGAGTACTTGAAAGTATTTTTTACCTGTTAAGGCTCGGGACAATACTGCCCCCTTTGGATGAATTGCGTGCCCATAGTAAACTGAAGACTAATCTGTCCAGAATTGCTAATATATGCATATAATAATTATTATTGAATAGAAAACACTCTAAAGCTTCTAAAACCATTTGAATTATGCCTGTATGTATAGCAGAACTCACAGGGCAGCCAATCTCCCAAACTAGTTCTCATTCAGAAAGTTGGGCCAACTTTGACGTCATCGCCCCCACCCTTCCCAACCAGCTATGGATCTGGGAACAGTTTCTATGTCTTCCGCGAGATGTCTTCTATCAGTGGAGCGTTTAATTGTGCAAATCCCGCGAGCTTTGACCCTTTGGCAGGTAAAATAGTGGGTGTTGCGAGAAAATAGATGCACGTTTGGGCGCGAATTGTACACAGTCATTCCTCCGTTCCAGATTGTCTGAGAGGAATTGCTTTTGTCCGGTTGAATCGCCAATTGTTTTGTACGTCAATAACATCCTAAAGCTTGATTCTGCACTTAGTTTGACCAGTTTAGTCGACATATAATATGTAATTTTGAAGTTTTGATGCGCAACTGTTCGGGACCAGAAGTAATTTTGGATGCATTTCAGCTGGAACTTGTCGCATATGCTAATACAAAGACACACGACTTGAAACCAAACAATGTTTTGGGTAAGTATGACTCCTTCCACTACATTCTGATCGAAGACCATCAAAGGTAAGGGAATATTTATGTTGTAATTTTGTGTTTCTGTTGACTCCAACATAGTGGAGAAATATTGCTAATGTCTGAGCGCCGTCTCAGATTATTGTATAGTAAACGATTTCTGTAACGTTAAAAATAAGTGTGACAAAGCGGTACCCCTTGGGGAACCTGTAGCGTGAACACGTTAAATGCTTTACATAGCTGCATATGACTGCTGATAGCTAGTTCAGCCAGTGTGGGAAATCTATTCTCCCAAAGCAGAGAACGTGCTTCATAGACATTTTTGTCTCACATGTATTGTTTTTATCCATCAGGCTAAATATGCAAAGAGAAATACAGTAGTAGTCTCAGGTGATGCAAAGTACCCAAAATGCAGATGCTCATGCTAGTATCCCTAGGCTATATCCTAGAGATCTAGACTGTATCCTAGAGATCTAAGCTATATCCTAGAGATCTAGACTGAATCATAGAGATCTAGACTGAATCATAGAGATCCAGACCGTATCCTAGAGACCTAGACTTACATAAAAAGATTGCCATTTCGAATCTGCAGTAAAAGTATAGCAACTGCTACTGTGGTATTTTGAAGAATAAATAAAACACTGTGTTACTTTGGACACAGCTCAGGGATTTGAACTTTCAACCTTTCAGTTACTAGTCCAACACTAACCACTAAGCTACCCTGCCGCCCCATAGTATTTTTATTTTTATTTTATTTTTTATTTTACCTTTATTTAACTAGGCAAGTCAGTTAAGAACAAATTCTTCTTTTCAATGACAGCCTATGAACAGTGAGTTAACTGCCTGTTTAGGGGCAGGATGACAGATTTGTACCTTGTCAGCTCGGGGGTTTGAACTTGTAACCTTCTGGTTAGGCTACCCTGCCACCCCATAGTATAACTGCAGTTATACTGCACTCTGACTGCATGTGCAGATTACCTCAACTAACCCCAACTGACCTCGTTATTGTTTTGTCATTCTGTTACCTTTCAGGGTTAGGTTATTTTTTACTTTAGTTTATTTGGTAAATATAGGGTTAGGCTATCCTTCTTCTTGAACTGATGGTTAAGGGCTTGTAAGTAAGCATTTCATGGTAAAATCTACACTTGTTGAATTCGGTGCATGTGACACATACAGTTTGATTTGATTTGAATTACTTTTCGTAAGGGTATCCTAGAGATCTGGGCTGTATCTTAGAGAACTAGGCTTTATCCTGGAGACCTAGGTTGTAACCTGAATCCTAGAGATCTAGGCTGTATCCTAGAGAACTAAACTGTTTCCTAGAGATCTAAACTGTATTCAAGAGACCTATACTGTATTCTAGAGACCTATACTGTATCCTAGAGATATAGGCTGTATCCTAGAGATACAGAAATATAGATGGTATCGTACAGATATCTAGGCTGTATCTTAGAGAACTAGGCTGTATCCTCGTGACCTATGCTGTATCCTAGAGATATAGACTGTACCCTAGAGACCTAGACTGTATCCTAGAGACCTAATGAAGGTAGACAAACATGGGCAGCAGAGTTATACTTTACTCTTTTTTTCTGTGGTGTCCAGCACCTCTCTTCTCTCCATAATTTAACAACCCTGATTACCATACTGTTGGCCTCTAACAGATGGTCATATATCTCCTGATGGAGTGGTCACACATGACTGTGTTCTACCCTTGTTGTCATCCGCCCTCCTGCCCCCCTCCACTTTGTATTTTCTGGAAAATTGCAATACCTCCTCCTCTGCTCTCCCCCACTCAGAATGTGTTTCTGCCATTAGTGAACGGTGAATAATAATCAGGGAGAGCATCGGTGGAGGTATCGCTCCCTGTCGCAGTCGGTGAACAGGTGATAGTCCCTGACAACACTGACGGCACCAGGCTAATCTGCCAAAGCAAACACAGGCAACATTTTTACTAATATGCATGTGGTGGCAGGTGCTCCCCTGCGATTGCCACTCACGCCCCCAAAGGCCATTAGAGGTTTATCAGAGGTCTGCCAGCCAGGGCTTGGCCACTGGGACTCACAACAAATGAATGCAGTTTCATTGCATTAACACAAGCATGTGCTCATTTTGAGTGGACAATGGGAAACATTTAAAAGACAAATGTGCTCTGAACTAAAATCCTCCACGGGGAAATAAGATGACGGCTGTCTGGCTTAGACAACCAATATAGCACCATCCTTTGTGGCGAACTGCAAAACCTATCATCACACGTCACCATAAGCCCCTTCTCCCAGATGCCATAAAGTTGGGACATGACTCCCATTTAACCCGAGGACTCATACCACGGATTCACATTCCTGCAGATTCATTTTTCTATATGGTTCAGAGCATCTGCATCTGCATCTGTAATGGAAAACCCCCAGCCTTGCATATGTGCCTCTGTGTCCTGAGATGGAACACATAAAATACATCATAGCTGTTCGATCTGAAAAGATAGAGGGAGACGAGTAGCCCACGAGCAGAAGGATTGGTCAGCTCTTATTAACAGGAAATAGAATTGTACAGTAAGAGTGAAAAGGCTATACGGAAGCTCCTGGCCTGCAAACAGATGTTCAATTTAGAATGGGTTCAAATTAGGTTAAGGTTAGGGTTAGGGTAAGGGTAAAGGTCAGGGTCAGATTTAAGGGTTTGGTTAGGGTTAAGATAAAGGGTCAGTTTTATATTTGCGCAGTCTCCTTATAGGCTCCCCCAAGTAGGAGTGTGGTGGGATGGGAAGTATAAGCATTACAGTAAGACTTGATGGGCACATGACAGAGATTTGTAGCATTTTTGCCCCTATCAATGCAAGATTAACCTGTCAATCCAACCCAGGTCATGCATTTAGTCCTTAAAATCATAAATATATGCAAGGTTAAAGTTGAATATTTGTAAAGAAACATTTGCTGAAGACTTTACTCTCCAGTGGATTCTCAAGGACATCTCTTTTGACCCAAGGCATTTTCGAAGTCTTCCACCACCCATGCCCTTTTTAGGTTTGTTGACAGTCTCCCCAAAGCTCAGTCTGCTCATTGGTAGCCACAGATTTCAGCAAAGCATTTGGGAGGGTTACATACTTGTGTCATCAACAATATACTGCCGATGGGGGTGAGGCCTGAAATAGTCCCATGAGTTTTTAACTTGATCTTTGACAGGAGACAACGGGTGTGCTATCGTGGTGCCCTATCTGAATGGGAGTCCCTCACATATGCGGTGGCCCATGGGACCTTACTTGGCCCTGTCCTTTTCCTTGCGCTCATCATTGATGCTGCACATGAAGCTGCCAACTCTGTGTGGACATATGCCGATGACATGAATCTGCTTGAAACCAGGAAACTGCAACTACCATCATCAATGCAGAAGCAAGTGGATGAGCTGAGCACCTTGACTGCTACCAATGACATGCTCCTCAATGACAATAAATGTGTTGAGATGCATGTCACCTTCTCTAGAAACCCACCCCTGCACCACCCCTCTTCATCAACGGTGTCCCACTGTCAGAGACATCAAAGGTCAGGGTGCTGGGTCTCACTGTCCAGCAGGATCTGCGCTGGAGCAGCCAGGTTGACACCATGACCACAAGCACCAGCATGAAGCTGTTCCTC
Organism: Oncorhynchus masou masou; assembly: GCF_036934945.1. NCBI lineage: Eukaryota > Metazoa > Chordata > Actinopteri > Salmoniformes > Salmonidae > Oncorhynchus > Oncorhynchus masou. Next base: position 69,031,217 of record NC_088220.1, read on the forward strand.
TTCAAGTGCTTCTCTGTAATTAGAGCAGGCCTACTGTGTATCTACATTGGCTACGTAAGACCAGCTCTGGAGTATGCTGTCCCTGGAACCCTGTGTCACGATCGTCGTAGTGAGGAGACCAAAGCGCAGCGTGATGTGAATACATCTTTTTAAAGACTAAAAACACGAGGTCAACTAAACAAAATAACATGACCGTGACCCCTATCCAAACTGAGTGCAAACATGCAACATCACATAGACAATAACCCACAAAATACCCAAAGAGGATGGCTGCCTAAATATTGTTCCCAATCAGACACAACGATAAACAGCTGCCTCTAATTGAGAACCAATCTAGGCTACCATAGACATACATAAACACCTAGATGGTAAACAACCCCATAAACCTACAAAACCCCTAGACAGTACAAAACCACATACATCACCCATGTCACACCCTGACCTAACCAAAATATATAAAGAAAACAAAGAATACTCAGGTCAGGGCGTGACACCCTGGCCTCACTCAAACCCTGACTGCTCAGCTGGAGTGTGTCCAGAAGAGAGCCTGCAGAATAATTCTGGGCGGGTCGTACACCAGATACCAGGAAGCCTTCAAAACCTTTTGAATCATGTCCTTGGAGAGCAGACAGGAGCAGATCTTCCTGACATTTGCTAAATCCTTGCAGAACTCCCAGTTTGCAGGCTTGCTCCACCCAACCAGACAGCAGATTACTGGATGGGCAACCGCAACAGCCACAAACTGAACACTTCCATGACACGCACAGGCCACTATCCGAACTCTCTCATACCATACTTCACTAAACTGATTAATACACACAACATATAGCCCGGGGGCCTTAGAAATGCCTTCTTCAGAACTTTAAAGATGTATTTTCTAAAGCTGCCACCCCAAACAGTGTTGTTTTAATGTTGTTGCTTTGTATATATTGCATATTCTACCATTGTATTATATTAAGTGTGTTGCTAGTTTAGGATTTTACTATTTGATAATAACATATGATTGATGTTATGATTGTAAATTGCTTTACAATTCACACTATGACTGCAAGAAACCAATGAAACCTACTACTACTACTACTACTACTACTACAACCACTACTATATATTCAGTGTAGAGTTAAAGAGAGAAGATTAAACGAAAGTTAGATGGAAGAGTACTGTCTATGCCTCATTTGTTAATCTGCATCTGTGATATTGAGTATTCACTGACCCATTGATTATTCTTTTTCACCTCGTTTTCTGCAAGCTCAGTTGAACAGTCTTAACAATCCTATAATGAGTCGTTAATTAGTGTCAGACTGAATGTTAAGTACCAGATGCACTCCCTTTCACCTGATGAATTGTGATTATGCTTCATAAATTAATTACATTTCTTGCATGATAATTATGCCAGACATTCCTTTATGCTTTAAGGACAAGCAGTTTGAGAATGTTGAATACTTAGGATAACTCTGCAGCTCAAACTTTACAGCAGCAAATCGAAGTATTGTATTCTATGACTTGGAATTAATATTCAATGCAAAACAGTTAAGGAATCAAACATTTATGTCCAGAACCAGGTAATATCAAGATTCCATCACGGACATCACAAGATTCTGAGATAAACAATCCAATTGAAACCATGGACATGGACATTGCTATTCAGAACATGTTTCTATTTAACTTCTTCGATATAGGGGGCGCTCTTTTAATTTTTGGATAAAGAAACATTCCCATTTTATACAAGATATTTTGTCACGAAAAGATGCTCGATTATGCATATAATTAACAGCTTTGGAAAGAAAACACTGACGTTTCCAAAACTGCAAAGATATTATCTGTGAGTGCCACAGAACTAATGCTACAGGCGAAACCAAGATGAAATTTCATACAGGAAGTGCTCCAGATTTTGAATGCGCTGTGTTCCAATGTCTCATTATATGGCTGTGAATGCGCCAGGAATGAGCCTACACTTTCTGTCGTTTCCCCAAGGTGTCTGCAGCATTGTGACGTATTTGTAGGCATATCTTTGGAGGATTGGCCATAAGAGACTACATTTACCAGGTGTCTGCTTGGTGTCCTCCGACGAAATTATTGCGCAATCTCCAGCTGCGTGCACTTTTCCATTTGGTTCAGAGGAGAAAGGCAACTGCCACGAATGATTTATCATCGAATAGATATGTGAAAAACACCTTGAGGATTGATTCTAAACAACGTTTGCATTGTTTCTGTCGATATTATGGAGTTAATTTGGAAAAAAGTTTGGCGTTGTAATGACTGAATTTTCAGTTTTTTTTCTTAGCCAAACGTGATGAACAAAACGGAGCGATTTCTCCTACACAAATCATCTTTTTGGAAAAACTGAACATTTGCTATCTAACTGAGTCTCCTCATTGAAAACATCCGAAGTTCTTCAAAGGTAAATTATTTTATTTTAATGCTTTTCTTATTTTTGTGAAAATGTTGCCTGCTGAATGCTAGGCTAATGCTATGCTAGCTATCAATACCTCTTACACAAATGCTTGTGTAGCGATGGTTGAAAAGCATATTTTGAAAATCTGAGATGACAGTGTTGTTAACAAAAGGCTAAGCTTGTGAGTGAATATATTTCTTTCATTTCATTTGCGATTTTCATGAATAGTTACCGTTGCATTATGCTAATGAGCTTGAGGCTATGATTACGCTCCCGGATACGGGATTGCTCGACGCTAGAGGTTAATCAAACTTGATGCAATTTTCACGTTCTTCCATTGTTGTGTTGGGTGCATGGGGAAAATAGCTATAATAGCATTGGGAAATTATTATGTGCTTGTGTAAAGAATCTGTGCTCAATGTTCTGCTTGCCAATGACATGTATTGGTCCCTTGACAGGAGCTGTACATGTAACAGCAGGACTACTGCAAGTATCCGAAAGCAATATCATGTCATATTTGTCACACCCTGATCTGTTTCACCTGTCTTTGTGCTTGTCTCCAACCCCCCCCCCCCACCAGGTGTCACCAATCTTCCCCATTATCCCCAGTGTATTTATACCTGTGTTCTCTGTTTGTCTATTGCCAGTTTGTTTTGTTCATCAAGTCTTCCAGTGTTTTTCCCCTTGCTCCTGTCTTTTTCTAGTTTTCCCAGTTTTTACCATTTCTGCCTGCCCTGAGCCTGCCTGTCATTCTGTAACTTGTCACACCACCCTGGATTATGGACCTCTGCCTGCCCTGACCCCGAGACCGCCTGCCGTTCTGTAAGTTATGGACTCTGATCTGGATTACTGACCTCTGCCTGCTCTTGAGTTGTCATATTGCCAGCCCCCTGTTATATTAATAAACATTTATTACTTCGACACTGTCTGCATCTGGATCTTCTCCTTAAACGTGATAATATTATTGCCATTGTTTTACTGATGGTTGAGACACTCTATCTATATTGCTACACACTGATGATGTTTGATGACAAACTTCATAAATAATTCATTTGAACTGAGTGAGGTTCAGAAATAACTCAAATTAGAGTGAAGTCCAGGTTTGAGGGGCTCACAGACCAGTGATAATAACAAGTTTTGCATACGCTGCGGTCAGAGCTCTCTCTCTCTCACATCCTCAGTCTCAGACTGCTGACTCAGCCTCTGGCTACACAAGCCGACAGGCTGTCCATGACTATGCACTGATAGGCAGGGTTTCAAGAGTGTCCAAAGCCGGACTGTTGGCTTGGGTTTTCAAGGTTTTCAAGGTGGGTTGTGACTTTTTTAGCCAGCTGTGCTGTTGTCGTAGGTATGAGGTGAAGCCGAGTACATAAAGCCTATGCTTTCTGTAGGACATTCACTAATATTGGAGGACATGCATAAAGATGGCGGACCCCATGCACTTACCACAAATGCATCATTTGCTAAGTTTGCTGTATTGTACATGCTCTTGTGAGAGCAAGATTGCAAGATTATGATATAATAGTTGTTTTGTATCAAATGGTTCTTTTATGCAACAGAATAGAGGGTTCTTATAACTATTGTGCCTGTGTGAACTGAAGAGGGCCTCTGGGAGATAACACTAACAGGAGATGTATGATATATTTTGGGTGATAAAACCTTAAGAGGCCGCATTCCAGAGCATGAGTTAAGGTTTCTGTTCTATATGGTACCAGGGAGAGAAGACTCCAGGGCCAGACCTTGGTCTTTACACAAAGATAACTGTTTTTGCAGCAGATACTGTCTGCTGTGAATTATAAGTATCTTTCATACAAATCTTAACATTGTGACCCATTCCATACATCGGTTGTTCATCATGTAGACTGAACATAGCTACATGACTGAACAAAGCTATAAAATAACTTTGTACTGTTGTCTCAGGGCTCTCAATGAATCATCTGAGGGTGATTCATTGACCAGCCATCATTATCGTAGAGGACCCAATCGATTCACTTTATATGTGTGTGCTGTATTGACCCGCTCCCTTATTAATAAGTGAATAAAGATTTAGTATAAGTATAACTGACTTGTGTGATACGTTTCTCTCCTCATCTGATAGTAAGGAAATTAACCACCATACTCTCCATTACTCTGTTTTGTATCTGCAAAGGCGCAGTCAACTTGAATCCCCATTCTAGTTCCAAGACGGTGTCGTTTAAAAAACAAGTAGATTGTGCTGATATATTGGCACATTGAACCATGTTGCACGCCATAGTTTTAAAACTCTGTGGGTAGTGCTAAAACAATGACATCCTATCTGAATTCTGTCAGGATTTGGCCAGGGTTGTTCCGGTTTTTGGTCACTAGATGCCCCCATTGTGCTTTTTGACCTTTTGCTTTCCCTTGATCCCCATTATTATTTGCACCTGTGCCTCGTTTTCCCTGATTGTATTTAAACCCTTAGTTTCCCTCAGTTCTTTGCTCTGTGTTTGTATGTTAGCACCCAGCCCTAGTATTCTGTGAACTCTTGTTGATCCTGGTGGACGCTCTTGTGGAATTCTGTTTTTTGTTCTTGTTTATTTATTTTTGAGTATCTTTTGAGGCTTTTTATGCTATACCTACCACCTTGTGGATTTACCTTTTTGTCTTGGAGGATTACCTTGTGGATTACCTTGTTCTTGTGGAATTCCTTTTGAGGTTGTGGAGTTACATGTTTTCCTGAAGGACTTCACTTTTTACTTTATTAAATACACCGTCTCAAGTACTGCTGTGTCTGCCTCATCTTCTGGGTTCTGCCGACTATTCGTGGCTCAGTTGGTTAAGTGACTGTTTCTCACTCCAGAGACCCGGGTTTGTAACCGGGTCCTGACAAATTCCATATCTGATTCTTAATGCTGGGATATCTGCACTGGAGACAGGAGATGAAAATAAGTAAGAAATAAGTGCGAGTTGAGCCGCATTCAAATATGAATCTCAGATGAAGGTTTGTTCTTTTTCTTTGATGCTCTGACTGGTTATGTTTATTTTTGTAAATCCTAACATACACACATGCTGAAGGTCACATATCGTGCTGTGCTCTCTTTTTCAAGGTGTGTTTACATTTCTTGGCACATGGATCTCATGACTAAAGCTTAAAATAGAAAGCTGCCGCAACACATTTCCCTGCTGCCTGCTTCCTAATAATGTACCATTGGCTTGTCTGTTTGAGTTCTGATAGAGGTGACATTGTCATTGGCTGAGGTTTTGGCAGAGGTTCCTCTGACCACAAGGGCTGTACTGATTCATGGAAAGTAGAAAGGAGGGAGGAGGAAGCCTCCACCACCACATATCCTCTAAAATCTGTCTGTCAGCACAAGCACACAATCAACTGTCCACAGCAACTACCCACTCATGGTATATACTGGAGCTCCTGGTTTATAGTGCCTTAGAAAAACAAGCTTTGAGCTAGATACATTTCCCCCTCTGTAATTGGTTTTAAAGTGTTCAGTATTCACATTTTCAAGCTCTCTGTGACTCACATGAATATGAAATGTTGAATAATTATCTCGCTCTTAGCCACTCAGTAGATGTTGGGGTACAGAGTTCATCTCTGATGATGTACCTTTTTGTTATTATTCAAATGAATCATGATACCTGGAGATACGGAGACTTTTGTACAATCTGTCATTTTATAGGCAATATCCGCCATGCTTCCGCATAGCTCGGCTAATATATACAGCTAATATATACAGTGCCTTGCGAAAGTATTCGCCCCCCCTTGAACTTTGCGACCTTTTGCCACATTTCAGGCTTCAAACATAAAGAGATAAAACTATTTTTTTGTGAAGAATCAACAAGTGGGACACAATCATGAAGTGGAACAACATTTATTGGATATTTCAAACTTTTTTAACAAATCAAAAACTGATGAATTGGGCGTGCAAAATTATTCAGCCCCCTATATCTTTATGTTTGAAGCCTGAAATGTGGCAAAAGGTCACAAAGTTCAAGGGGGCCGAATACTTTTGCAAGGCACTGTATGTCTGGTGTGCGTCGAGTTATGTAACCATTTATTGATTGTTCTGTTTTCCGGTTGGTTTTTATTATTAAACTGCGCCGTTGGAAACACAGTTTTTGCTCTCCTGCGTCTGACTTATCTGCCACCAGTACGCACCCCTTACACAATCCAAGCCCACACTTGTTGCCAGCCTGTTCCATTTTCAGAGAAACATTCGGGAGTCCCATAGGGTGGCGCACAGTTGACCCAGCGCTGTCCGGGTCATTAGGTTAGGTTTAGGTTTGGCCAGGGTAGGCCGTCATTGTAAAATTAAAACATTTTCTTAACTGACTTGCCTAGTTAAATAAAGGTTAAACTAACAAAATAAAATAGAGGTCATGGATGCCAGGAAGCTCGGCCCCAGTGATGTACTGCATTGTCCGCACGACTGTTTGCGTGTGTGTGAACCATTTTAAGTCCTTAGCGATTTGGACACAGACACACTTAAAGCTCTCCACCCACTCAGTAGTCCTGTAGTCCATGATCAGCTCCTTGGTCTTACTGACGTTCAGGCCTACCACTGTCGTGTGTGGTGTTGGAGTCTTGTGTGGCCACGCAGTCGTCGGTGCACAGGGTAATGTTGCCTACCCTCACCACCTGGGGTCAGCCCGACAGGAAGTCCAGGATCCAGTTACAGAGGGAGGTATTCAGTTCCAGTGTCCCAAGGTTGGTGACGAGCTTGGAGGGGAGTATGGAAGAATGCTGAGTTATAATCAATGAACAGCATTCTCACATCAGTATTCTTCTTATCTAGTTGGGTGAGTGGAGTGAATTGAGACTGCATCGCCTATGGATCTGTTGGGGTGGTATGAAAATTGGAGTTGGTCTAGGGTGTCTGGGATGATAGGGTTGATGTGTGCCATAACCAGCCTTTCAAAGCACTTCATGATTACAGTTGTGAGTGCCACAGGGAGTTAGTCATTGTGGCAGGTAGCCTTAGGGTTTTTGGGAACAGGAATGATGGTAGTCAGCATGAGACATGTATACATGTGGGGAATACAGATGGGGACAAGGAAAGTGACTGAAAATGCCTGCCAGCTTTTCTGCGCATGCTCTTAGAACACGCCCTGGAATACCGTACAACCCCATGGCTTTACAAGTGTTGACCTGATTAAAAACATTACTCACATCAGCCTCGGAGAGTGAGATCACCCAGTCCTCTGTGTCAGCTGGGGCCCTCATGCCATCCTCTGTGTTGTTTTTGTCGAATCGTGGATAATATACATTGAGTTCCTCTGGTAGTGAGGCATCGTTGGGAAAATCACTGCTGGGTCCTCCTTTGTAATGCATAATGGACTGTAGCCTCTGCCACTTTTTCATAACGGGACTTCTCATAATTTTTTGTATCCTTAGTCGTAGCCTATGTGATCTTCACAAACAAAGAACAACAAAAACAGATCCTGATCAATCTCATTCGTATGCACCACAGGATCTTTTAGAAAAGCTTCCTGCTCTGCCTGGCCACGTGCTCTATTGGGACCACTAACGCTATAGGGTTCATTTGAATAATGTTGACTCTCTAATTGTCCTCTTTCCTTTGATCCGTGTGCCAAATGGCCTCCCATCTGTGCTGCATGTGGAGGTACAGTGGAATACATATGTGTGGTGTGTGTGTATGTGTGGAAGTACAGTAGAGTGGGAGGCAGATGTTGGCAGACTGTGTTCATCATTCTCCATGTCATCACAGCATCTGCCTCAATACTCCTCAAGGCATTGTGGTCTAACCACAACAGCTGTTAATCACAGAGAAGGGATGCCAGGGGCTTCCAACACCACTTTACCATCTCCACCTTGTGAGTTACAGTGCCTTCAGAAAATATTCACACCCCTTGACATGTTCCACCCAAAAATTGTGTTACAGCCTGATTTTAAATTGATTAAATTTAGATTTTATGTCACTGGCCTACACACAATACCACATAATGCTAAAGTGGAATGATGTTTTTCAATTTTTTTATGAAAATTATGATGTATTCAACTCCTTTCTTATGTCAAGCATAAATCAGTTCAGGAGGAAAAACGTTCTTAACAAGTCACATAATAGGTTGCATGGACTCGCCCTGTGTGCAATAGTGTTTAACATGTTTTTTGAATGACTAACTCATCTCTGTGACCCACACATACAATTATTTGTAAGGTCTCTCAGCTGAGCAGTGCATTTCATACACAGATTCAATCATTAAACACCAGGGAGGTTTTCCAATGCTTTGCAAAGAAGGGCACATATTGGTAGATGGGTCAAAGTAAAAAATAAATACAAAAAAAAGACAATGGATATCACTTTGAGCAATGTAAAGTTATTTATTACACTTTGAATGGTATATAAATACACCCAGTTACTATAAAGATACAGACGTCCTTCCTAACTCAGTTGACGGAGAGGAAGGAAACTGCTCAGGGATTTCACCATGAGGCCAATGATGACTTTATAACAGTTGCAGAATTTATGGCTGTGATAGGACAAAACTGAGGATGGATCAACAACATTGTAGTTACTCCACAATACAACCTAAAGGAAAAAAAGGAAGCCTATACAGAATACAAATATTCCAAAACATGCATCCTATTTGCAATAAGGCACTAAAGTAAAACTGCTGAATATTTGCCAAATAAATAAACTTTATGTTCTGAATACAAAGCGTTATGTTTGGGGCAAATCTAACACAACACATCACTGAGTACCACTCTTCATATTTTCAAGAATGCTGGCATGCATCATGTTATGGGTATGCTTGTCATCGTCAAGGACTAGGGAGTTTTTTTGGATAAAAAATAAACTGAATAGAAGCACAGTCAAAATCATAGAGGAAAACCTGTTTCAGTCCGCTTTCCAACATTTACTCGGAGACAAGTTCACCTTTTAGTGAGACAATAACCTAAAAAACAAGGCCAAATCTACACTGGAGTTGCTTACCAAAAGGACATTGAATATTCCTGAGTGGCCTAGTTAGTTTAGACTTAAATTGACTTGAAAATCTATGGCAAGTCATGAAAATGTCTGTCAAGCAATGATCAACAACCAAATTGACAGAGCTTAAAGATTTTTGTAAAGAAAAATATTGTACAATCACAGTCTGCAAACCTCTTAGAGACTTACCCAGAAAGACTTGCAGCAGTAACATGTACTGATTGTCTCACAGTACCAGTCAAAAGTTTGGACACACCTACTCATTCAAGGGGTTCTCTTTCTTTTAGAATAATATTGAAGACATCAAAACTATGAAATAACACGTATCAAATCATGTAGTAACCTAAAAAGTGTTAATGAAATCAAAATATAACTTATATTTGAGATTCTTCAAAATAGCCACCCTTTGCCTTGATGACAGCTTTACACGCTCTTGGCATACTCAAGCAGCTTCATGAGGTCTTCACCTGGAATGCATTTCAAACCTCTGGGATAGGGGGCAGTATTTTCACGTCCGAATGAAAAGCGTGCCCAAAGTAAACTCCCTGCTAGAAGCTAGGATATGCATATTATTAGTAGATTTGGATGGAAAACACTCTAAAGTTTCTAAAACTGTTTGAATAATGTCTGAGTATAACAGAACTGATTTGGCAGGCAAAACCTTGAGCACAATTCATCCAGGGAAAACATTTTGAGGTCAATCTGTTTCCATTAGGTTTCTATTGCAAGCCTGTTTTAATAGAAATATGCTTGCAGTTCCTATGGCTTCCAATAGATGTCAAGAGTCTTTAGAAATTGGTTGATGTTTTTCCTTTGAGTAATGAAGAAGTTGCTATTTCCTTTCTGGGAGTCGAGCCAAGTGGACTCTTGTTTGGGGCGCACGACCTGAAGCTCAGTCCACTTTGATTTTATCCGCTATTGAATACAGTTTATCCAGTCTTAAATATTATCAATTATTTACATTTTAAAATACCTAAAGTTGGATTAGGAAAATTGTTTGAAATGTTTGGACCAAGATTACAGATAATTTATTAGATACTTTGTAGTCATTTTGGGTGAGATGGAACCGGTGTTTTTCTGAATCAAACGCGCCAAGTAAATGGACATTTTGGGGATATAACGACGGGATTAATCGAACAAAAGAACCATTTGTGATGTTTATGGGACATATTGGACTGCCAACAGAAGAAGATCTTCAAAGGTAAGGCATGAATTATATCGTTATTTCTGAGTTTTGTGTCGCGCCTGGTGGGTTGAAATATGATTGTTATGTGTTTGTTTGATGGGGTACTATCCTCAGATAGCAGCATGGTTTGCTTTTGCCGTAAAGCCTTTTTGAAATCTGACATGGTGGCTGGATCAACAAGAAGTTAAGCTTTATTTTGGTCTATTGTACTTGTGATTGTATGAAAGTTAAAATATTTATAATAATTTAATTTGAATTTGGCGCTCTGCCATTTCAACGGATGTTGTCAAATCGATCACGCTAACGGTAGTTGATCCATAAGAAGTTTTAACAGGTGTACCTTGCTAAATATTATTTGTGGAATTTATTTCCTTCTTAATGCGTTTGAGCCAATCAGTTCTGCTGTGACAAGGTAGGGGTGGTATACAGAAGATAGCCCTATTTGGTAAAAGACCAAGTCCATATTTTGTCAAGAACAGCTCAAATAAGCAAAGAGAAATGACAGTCCATCATTACTGACATGAAGGTCAGTCAATCTGGAAAATGTCAAGAACTTTGAAAGTTTCTTCAAGTGCAGTCGCAAAAACCATCAAGCGTTATGATGAAACTGGCTCTCAAGAGGTTCTCCACAGGATAGGAAGACCCAGAGTTACCTCTGCTGCAGTAGATAAGTTAATTCAAGTTACCAGCCTCAGGAATTGCAGCCCAAATACATTTTTCATAGAGTTCAAGTAACAGACACATCTCAACATCAACTGTTCAGAGGAGACTACGTGAATCAGGCCTTCATATAAGGGCTCAGGGCCAGACCCAAATGCAGACACATGAGGCAGATTGTTTGAGTGTTTGATATTTATTAGTTCCAAAAAGGGTTAGGCAAGAGAATGGTCTTGGACAGGCAAATGGTTACACCCAGATCAGAGTCCAGGAGGTACAGAGTGGCAAACAGGCTCAAGGTCAGAGCAGGTAGACTGCTCAGGCAGACGGGTACAGAGTCCAGAAAACAAGTGTCAAAACTGGGAGGACTATAATTTTCAAAACAAGACAATGACCCAAAACACATCTCCAGGCTGTGTAAGGGCTATTTGACCAAGAAGGAGAGTGATGGAGTGCTGCATCAAATGACCTGGCATCTACAATCACCCAATCTCAACCCAATTGAGATGTCTGGGATGAGTTGGACAGCAGAGCAAAGGAAAAGCAAAACTGTCATCAAGGCAAAGGGTGGCTACTTTAAAGTATAAAATATATTTTGATTTGTTTAACCCTTTTTCTTTACTACATGATTACTTATGTTATTTCTTAGTTTTGATGTCTTCACTACTATTCTGCAATGTAGAAAATAGTAAAGATAAAGAAAAACCCTTGAATGAGTAGGTGTGTCCAGACTTTGGACTGGTACAGTATGCAAATGAGACATGAAACATGTTTTCACTTTGTCATTATTGGGAATTGTGTGTAGATGCGTGAGATTGTTTTTTAATCCATTTTGAATTCAGGTTATAACACAACAAAATGTGGAATAAGTCAAGGGTTATGAATACTTCTGAAGGCACATTATATACAGGAGAGTTTACTGAGCAGAAGGCTCTGCACAATACTGCCCCCTTTGGAGGAATTGCGTGCCCATAGTAAACAGAAAAAAAATCTGTCCAATTGCTAATATATGCATATAATAATAATTATTGAATAGAAAACTCTAAAGCTTCTAAAACCGTTCGAATTATGTCTGTATGTAAAGCAGAACTCACAAGGCAGCCATTATCCCAAACTCTCTCTCTCTCTCATCAGGAAAGTTGTCCCAACTTTGACATCATCGCCCCCACCCTTCCCAACCAGCTACGGATCTGGGAATAGTTTCTGTGTCTTCAGCGTGATGTGTTCTTTCAATAGGGCGAGTAATGGAGAAAATCCCGCGAGCTTTGGCCCGTTAGCGGGCAAAATACTGAAGTGTCACGAGAATTTAGCTGCGCGTCCTGGCGCAATTGTACACAGGGCATTCATTGTTCCAGCTCGTCTGAGAAGAGTTGCGTTCTTTCGGTTGAATCGCTAATTGTTTTGTACGTTAATAACATCCTAAAGCTTGATTCTGCACTTAGTTTGACCAGTTTAGTCGACATATAATATGTAATTTTGAAGTTTTGATGCGCAACTGTGCGGGACCAGAAGTCATTTTGGGTGCATTTCAGCTGAAGCTGTTAGCATATGCTAATACAAAGACACACAACCTGAAACCAAATGATGTATTGGGTAAGTATGACTCATTCCACTACATTCTGATCGAAGACCATCAAAGGTAAGGGAATATTTGTTGTAATTTTGTATTTCTGTTGACTCCAACATAGCGCAGAAATATTGCTTACGTCTGAGCGCCGCCTCAGATTATTGCCTGGTGAACGAATTCTGTAACGTTAAAAATAAATGTAACACAGCGGTTGCATTAACCTCTTGATGCTATGGGGTCGCTATTTCATTTTTGGATAATAAGACGTGCCCTTTTTAAGCGCAATATTTTGTCACAAAAAGATGCTCGACTATGCATATAATTGATAGCTTTGGAAAGAAAACACTCTGACGTTTCCAGAACTGCAAAGATATTCTCTGTGGGTGCCCTAGAACGGGAGCTACAGGCAAAACCAAGATGAAACGGCATCCAGGAAACCAGCAGGATTTTTGAGGCTCCATTTTCCATTGTCTCCTTATATGGCTGTGAATGCGAGAGGAATGAGCCTGCCCTACTGTCGTTTCCCCAAGGTGTCTGCAGCATTGTGACGTATTTGTAGGCATATCATTGGAAGATTGACCATAAGAGACTACATTTTCCAGGTGTCCGCCCGGTGTCCTCCGTCGAAATTGGTGCGTCTTTTTCAGCTGCTGGTATTTTTCCATGCGATTCTGAGGGGAAAGCAGGCTTCCACGAACTGCATATAAATGAAGAGATATGTGAAAAAACACCTTGAGGATTGATTCCAAACAACGTTTGCCATGTTTCGGTCGATATTATGGAGTTAATTCGGAAAAAGTTTGATGTTTTGGTGACTGAATTTTCGGTTCGTTTCGGTAGCCAAATGTGATGTACAAAACGGAGCGATTTCTCCTACACAAAGACGCTTTCAGGAAAAACTGAACATTTGCTATGTAACTGAGAGTCTCCTCATTGAAAACATCCGAAGCTCTTCAAAGGTAAATGATTTTATTTATTTGGTTATCTGGTTTTTGTGAAAATGTTACGTGCTAAATGCTACTCAAAATGCTAAGCTAGCTTAGCATACTCTTACACAAATTAGTGATTTGCTATGGTTCAAAAGCATATTTTGAAAATCTGAGATGACAGTGTTGTTAAGAAAAGGCTAAGCTTGAGAGCAGGTGCATTATTTTCATTTTATTTGCGATTTTCAGAAATCGTTAACGTTGCGTTATGCTAATGAGCCTGAGGCTTTATTCACGATACCGGATCCGGGGTGGGGAGTATCAAGAGGTTTTAAGAAGCAGTGTATCTTTCTAACTATATGTAGAACATGTATATTTAGTCAAAGTTTATGATGTGTATTGCTGTTATCTGGTGTTATCTGGCGGAGCTATCTATAATTTCTCCGTACATTTCTGTAGCATTTTTTGAACATGGCTCAATGTAAACGGAGATTTATGGATATAAATTGCATATTATTGAAAAAAACATAAATGTACTGTGTAACATGTCCTATTACTGTCATCTGATGAAGATTTTCAAAAGGTTAGTGAATTATTTTTCTTTTAATCCTGCGTTTGTGATTGCATCTTTTGCTTGACAAAATGGCTGCATATCGTCTGTGTGTCTGTGGTAGTTCGACATAAATATGTGCTATGTTTTCGCCGTAAAACATTTTAGAAATCTGACTCGCTGAGTAGATGAACAAGGTGTTTATCTTTCATTTGTGCTATTGGACTTGTTAATGTGTGGAGGTTAAATATTTCTAAGAATATTTTTGCATTCTGTGCGCCACGGTTTGAGTTGAGCGGGGTGGCGTGGTTCCCCTTGGGGAACCTGTACCGTTAACAAGTTTTAACAATATTTCAGACATGTGTATAATAACATTGATATCCAATGTTTCTTTTTTACTCTATGTTCATTCACCAGTCAGGGACATTCTATTGTAATGTTGAAAGACAAAATATGTTATGCATCGCCAAGTCCTGGCAATAAAACTGTGAGTCCCATATACTGTACCATGATATCATACATAATCAGATCTTTCAATACTGTTTGTAAACAGGCTAATACTATTTCCAGCCGTATCGTTCGTAGTTTGCAGGGTAATTTATAGCATAGCCATACATGCCAGATAAATGTGATAAAGGGCTATGTACAGGATCATATCTCTATCCGTTGCGCTACAGTTGTTGGCTTGTAGCGTCGACATTTCATGCTTCTCACATTGCCCTTAACCTTTGAAACCCAATGAGGATGAGACAGGGAACATGCATTTGTCATTTATGACAAAGAACCATGAAATGTCAACGCTACAAGCCAACAACTGTGGAGCCATTGATATGATCCTGTACATAACATTTTATGTGGGGGACAGGGAATCAATCTGTGTCTTTCATTTTGGAAATGATTAGGTCTGCTGTGTATGCTTCTGTAAAAAGCCATTTGATTACTGAAACAAATGACCGCCAATATATGTCAAGCCGTCAATGTGTCAAAGGTAACCTTTTGAGGAAATGTATGAAATTAGAAAGGCCAGACAGGATTTGAGAGCAGTGGAGTGTATCATCACTGGTCATCAGTTTGAAGCTATACCGTCCAGTGGTTTTAATTTGCAACCACAGAATTTAGGTTGATATAGGAAGTCAGTGGAAAGGCTTGTGTGAAGAAAATTGGTATTCACAGCCACAGCTTCATAGGAAACGGTATGTTTTCTGTAAACTTTAAAAAGGATAGTGTCAAAGCAGATAATCCTGACTAAACAATGAGGGGTTAGATGATAAGATGTTAAGGGTCATTTTACATTAGTTCCTGTCATGCCTGATCGTGACTTGTTGTACATGTCACTTGTTATCCACATTGTATTAGGCGGTACACAATAAAGGGTCTGTGGAGGTACAGATAAACCAGTCTTGATTGTTCCAACAATTAATTAGGGAACATCCATCGTAAATACTGGGGACTGCATTAGACCTGTCTGTCCATATTCTGTACAGTAACTTGTTCACACAAATCTACCATTAGTAAATGCATGATCTTAAACGGCACATTTCAAGTTGTCTGTCAAGTATCTCATTGTAGTTTTCCAATGAGAGTGTTGTCTCACTCCCCAGAGATTTCTAAGAGATATATGGATCAACAGTCCTCATTTATTATATGTAAATACTTAACATAAGGTGTATGATTTGTCCACGGCACTCATTAATTTCACTGTTTATATTCCCAAAGAGAAGTCTTTCTGTGCCAATATGGGAACACTGGGTCTTCCAGCTGAGAAAGATCGTTTGTTCTTTGATCTATGCCTGAGGTTTCACCTTTCACAAGCCCAAATGCAAACTGTGGCCTGCTAAATATCTCCTTCTGTTGACATTCCTTATGTATTTTTTATGTGGAGCTCATGAACAGTTCAGAGATTCAGATTGCACAGCGGATATGTTATGCATATTCACCAGACAGATTTTCTCTGTCAGATCTACCCAAATCATGAAAATAGTATAAGTTCCTCTTGTTACAGTTGGGATTTCATCTCTAATTTGAATGAAATGTTTGAGTTGGAGGTTCTGTAGTGTGTATTGCATTCATTGACTATTCATATCTACCAATGCTTGAGAGGTGAAATACTGTTAGGTTTAATATTCTTACTGTATGTGCAGTGGTGGAACTAGAGTTTTCTACAGGGGGTGGCCAAGGCTACTTCAGGGGTTCCATAGTCCATGACAGAAAAGCGTGTAACCCTAACCTGGCATCTACGGAACAGTGATAATTCACTTAACCCGGAGATCTTCAATATGTCAGATAGTGTGGTCCAAAAGGGTTACTTCACTAGAATTCTTTAACTTCTTGAAACTCCCCAACCCGGATCCGGGTTTGTGACTAAGCCTCAGGCTCATTAGCATAACGCAACGTTAACGATTTCTGAAAATCGCAAATAAAATTAAAATAATGCGTTTGCTCTCAAGCTTAGCCTTTTAACTCTTGAAACTCCCCATCCCGGATTCGGGATCGTGACTAAAGCCTCAGGCTCATTAGCATAACGCAACGTTAACGATTTCTGAAAATCGCAAATAAAATGAAAATAATGCGTCTGCTCTCAAGCTTAGCCTTTTCTTAACAACACTGTCATCTCAGATTTTCAAAATATGCTTTTGAACCATAGAAATTGACTAATTTGTGTAAGAGTATGCAAAGCAAGCTTAGCATTTTGAGTAGCATTTAGCACGCAACATTTTCACAAAAACCAGATAACCAAATAAATAAAATCATTTACCTTTGAAGAGCTTCGGAGGTTTTCAATGAGGAGACGCTCAGTTACATACCAAATGCGCAGTTTTTCCTGAAAGCGTCTGTGTGTAGGAGAAATCGTTCCGTTTTGTACATCGCATCTGGCTACCGAAACGAACCGAAAATTCAGTCACCTACAACGTCAAACCTTTTCCGAATTAACTCCATAATATCGACCGAAACATGGCAAACGTTGTTTGGAATCAATCCTCAAGGTGTTTTTTCACATATCTCTTCATTGATATATCGTTCGTGGAAGCTTGCATTCTTCTCTAAATTCCATGGAAAAATACTTGCAGCTGACTTTTGCGCACCAATTTCGGCGCAGGACACCGGGTGGACACCTGGTAAATGTGGTCTCTTATGGTCAATCTTCCAATGATATGCCTACAAATATGTCACAATGCTGCAGACACCTTGGGGAAACGACAGAAAGGGCAGACTTACTCCTCTCGCATTCACAGCCATATAAGGAGACAATGGAAAACAGAGCCTCAAAAATCCTGCTCATTTCCTGGATTCCGTCTCATCTTGGTTTTGCCTGAAGCTCACGTTCTAGGGCACGCACAGAAAATATCTTGGTAGTTCTGGACACGTCAGAGTGTTTTCTTTCGAAAGCTATCAATTATATGCATAGTCAAGCATCTTTTTGTGACAAAATATCTTGTTTAAAACGGGAACGTTTTTCATCCAAAAATGAAATAGCGCCCCCATAGCATCAAGCACCAAGGAGATAAGATACCATTTGTGTGTTACATAAATTGCATAGTTTATTTACAAAAAAGTACATTTACAAAATATCAAAGCAAATTGACATACTAGGTATCAAGCAGAAGTGCCCATCAATATTACAAACTTACAGTATCATAATTATGCTCATATATATTATGTTAACCAATAGCAATGAAAAGTTTGGGAATTGGCCTAATCAAGACCAAATTGAATATGTGTGACATGATACCCTTTGGATGTATCATTTTAGAATGTCAGTGTACTGGCTAGTACACAGTGCAGGTTTTAATCATGAGCAGAGGGACTGCCTAAGCGCCAAATTATCCTTGGTAGATTTAAAACAGCATAATTCTGTGGTTCTGCTGAGAACTGGAAAAATGTTTCACAAACTCATTCATTTTGAGGGAGCTTGTCCTCCTTGACTCAACACTGAGATTTCCGAGGTGACTTAACCTGTCAAATCGGAGGGCCTGTTGTCTGGATCTCCAGCAGTCTCTACGGGGGTGCCACAGGGTTCATCCTCGGGCCGACTCTTTTCTCTGTATACATCAATGATGTCACTCTTGCTGCTGGTGACTCTCTGATCCACCTCTACGCAGACAACACCATTCTGTATACTTCTGGCCCTTCTTTGGACACTGTGTTAACTAACCTCCAGATGAGCTTCAATGCCATACAATTCTCCTTACGTGGTCTCCAACTGCTCTTAAAGGAAGTAAAACTAAATGCAGGCTCTTCAACCAATCGCTGCCCACATCTGCCCGCCTCCCAGCATCACTACTCTGGACTGTTCTGACTTAGAATATGTGGACAACTACAAATACCTAGGTGTCCGGTTAGACTGTAAACTCTCCTTCCAGACTCACATTAAGCATCTCCAATCCAAAATTAAAACTAGAATCAGCTTCCCATTTCTCAACAAAGCATCCTTCACTCATGATGCCAAACATACCCTCATAAAACTGACTATCCTACCGATCCTTGACTTTGGCGATGTCATTTACAAAATAGCCTCCAACACTCTACTCAGCAAATTGGATGCAGTCTATCACAGTGCCATCTGTTTTGTCAGCAAAGCCCCATATACTACCCGTCATTGCAACCTGTATGCTCTCGTTGGCTGGCCCTCGCTTCATATTTGTCGCCAAACTCACTGGCTCCAGGTCATCTATAAGTCTTTGCTAGGTAAAGCACTGTCATATCTCAGCTCACTGGTCACCATAGCAACACCCACCCATGGTGCGCGCTTCAGCAGGCATCGCTGGTCACCCCCAAAGCCAATTCCTCCTTTGGCTGTCTTTCCTACCAGTTCTCTGCTGCCAATGACTGGAACGAACTGCAAAAATCTCTGAAGCTGGAGACTCACCTTTACGATAGCAAACAGGCTATCTGAAAATTGTGGTAATCTTTTGAGTATCGTTAACAGATTGATAATAACAATTGTTCGTTTTCAGTTCAAGTACGAAAATCTAATGGAGTTAATGGATTTCATATTGCCGAACACTGACAGCTGTAGCCTACTCAACTCAGCAAAAAAAGAAATGTCCTCTCACTGTCAACTGTGTTTATTTTCAGCAAATTTAACATGTGGAAATATTTGTGGAAACATACGATTCAACAACTGAGACAAACTAAACAAGTTCCACAGACATGTGACAAACAGAAAATGAATAATGTGTCCCTGAACAAAGGGGGGGTTCAAAATCAAAAGTAACAGTCAGTATCTGGTGTGGCAATCAGCTGCATTAAGTACTGCATTGCTTCTCCTCCTCATGGACTGCAACAGATTTGCCAGTTCTTGCTGTGAGATGTTACCCCACTCTTCCACCAACATACCTGCAAGTTCCCGGACATTTCTGGAGGGAATGGCCCTAGCCCTGGCCCTCACCCTCCGATCCAGCAGATCCCAGATGTGCTCAATGGGATTGAGATCCGGGCTCTTCTCTGGCCATGGCAGAACACTGTCATTCCTGTCTTGAAGGAAATCACACACAGAACGAGCAGTATAGCTAGGTGGCAATGTCATGCTGGAGTGTCAAGTGAGGATGAGCCTGCAGGAAGGGTACCACATGAGGGAGGAGGATGTATTCCCTGTAAAGCACAGCGTTGAGATTACCTGCAATGACAACAAGCTCAGTCTGATGCTGTGACACACCACCCCAGACCATGAAGGAACCCTCCACCTCCAATTCGATCCCGCTCCAGAGTACAGGCCTCGGTGTAATGTTCATTCCGTCGATGATAAATCCGACCATCACCCCTGGTGAGACAAAACCGTGACTCATCAGTGAAGAGCACTTTTTGCCAGTCCTGTCTGGTCCAGCAACAGTGGGTTTGTGCCCATAGGCGACGGTGTTGCCGGTGATGTCTGGTGAGGACCTGCCTTACAACAGGACTACAAGCCCTCAGTCCAGCCTCTCTCAGCCTATTACGGACAGTCTGAGCTCCTGATGGAGGGATTGTGCCTTCCTGGTGTAACTCGGGCAGATGTTTTTGCCATCTTGTACCTGTCCCGTGGGTGTGATGTTCTGATGTACTGATCCTGTGCACGAGCTGTTACACGTGGTCTGCCACTGCGAGGAAGATCAGCTGTCCGTCCTATCTCCCTGTAGTGCTGTCTTAGGCGTCTCACAGTACGGACATTGCAATTTAGTGTCCTAAGTTTTCATAACTGTGACCTTAAGACAGGGTCCTGAAAAAGGGACTTTCTATTTTTGCTGAGTTGAGTTACCCCACATTCGTATAGTGAACATTCGTATATTTTAGCTAAACATTTGCACACTAACTTACGACACTGCACTGTTTATACGTGTACTACTATCATCACAGATGTAAACATAATGTTAGGCTAAATTGGGAACCAATTTCTCTAATCTGATTAACTGTCTGTTAATGGAGCCAAAGGTCTAACGTTAACTCACACAGCGACTCAACTTTCGTAAAAATTGTTCAGGAAACCTAAACTCGATGCTAAACCTAAAACTTACTTCAAATATGATGCTTTCGCCAATAGCGAAATTATCTCATGGAGCTGTGGAAATATTCTCTCTTCTTCTGTATGTTCTTCTGAATCTCACAACCAACGTTAATATTCCCTCTTCCTCGTCCTCGATTTGAAAGATGCGCTGCCGAACATCAAAATAAATGCGTCTTTCAACAAGAGGTGAAATGAGGCCTATCAGCATCAAACTGCCAGTCGCGAATTAAATTTTGGGGTGGCCAATCAGATGTCAAGGTTGTCCAGTGCCACCTCGGACACCCCTCTGGCTCCGCCCCTGTGTATGTGTAGTATTATCTGTAAGTGGGCCACACAGAATACATTCTCCTTTCAACATGTTATTGTCCTTGATGCTTTGGGTTGCCTGAGGTACTTGAGTAACTCGTTGTCCGTGATAAAAATTATGCAGAAAAAATAAAGTGTCCTTTATCAGTAGATGTTTTGAGCTGTGACATGCCACATGTTACCACCGAAGAGTGAAGTGGAGGGTTTCAACCACTGTCAATTTCATCCATGGTCCGGTCAGCTCTGACAACAAACTGTGGAACAATGTTTTTGTCTTATTCCATCTGACCGGCCATAGTTGACAAGAGAGTGCTGTGTTGAAATGTTTCTAAACTGAGATGAAATGTGTGCCTGATATCAGCAATGAAATAGCAAAGAATCATGAGGTAGTCGAGCATTTAACAGTCTGCTGAGTGCCTCACCAACTACTGCATCAAATGGGGTTAATTCTGTCCATGGTCATTTCAGATTACATTATATAAACTCATCATGCCCAATTAAATGCACTAACAGCACTCAATGAATTGATCACATATAATACTGAGCTTGACTTTTCCTGTTGACTTCGTCATAACCTACTGTTGGATTCCTTCCATAGATCTCATTACTAATTGGCTAATGAGTCAATTTAATAGGAATGGGTCCAATCTATAATAGGCAATTCAAGGGTTCTCTTTCACCTGGACAATAATACTTCATGACCAAGGACATTACACAAAACACACAAAAAAATAGATATGTTTTATTTACAATGGGGTCCGAAATGATTATATGACTATAAAATAAATCATTCAAATAGCGAGCTGTGTTGTATGCTCAAAATAATTGGGAAATTATATTATTTTATACAAATACATTTGCTCAGAGATAGAGATTTTGTTAATAACATGTAATACTTTTTTTCAGAAATGTAGGGGTCAAAATTATTGACATCCCTAAATATTCTTATAAATCCTGTAAATGCCCCAAAAATTCCCAATAGAAATTAATGTTAAATAAGGTGTCGTTTCGGAGTCACTTTCATTTTAAATAAGAATAGAATATCTTTAACACTTCTACATTAATGTTGTTACTACCATGATTACAGATAATCCTGAATTAATATTGAATAATGATGACTATGAAAGTTAGAGGGTTAAGGATCATACCCACAAGATATGCTAATCTTCCGTGTTATTGGTAATCATGAAAGGTTTAATGGCCAATTGCAGTTTCTATTGGGCACAAAATAAACAGAAACACAACCAAAACTAACTGCAAATGCTTCCAACAAGTGTGTAGTCACAAGCTTGATGTAGTCAGCACTAATAGCCCAACATAGAGAATACAGTAGACGGCATGTGTCAAAAAGTGATTGATGAGGTATTTTATGGGTCACATGTTTATGCCCATATATGTACATCCTGGACAGAAGTTGTCACGGTATTGAGTGAGTGTTTATGTAACCTGATAGTGCAGCTGTTCCTTTGAAGTAAAACCTGTGTTTACATTAAAGCTGTCAAGGTGATTGATGGGTAGTGACCTCGTTGAACTGTGGAATGTGTTTGAAGCAATGTTTTTTTCTAACCAATTCAGCAGTACACAAGACAACCCAACACTAAACAATACAATACGGTGACAAACTGTCCCCACAAACCACAAACTGTTAGGGCCTACATAAAGCTATCCCAACAGTAGAGCTTTCTTTTCAGCATCATCAAGTGAATCCTTACCACCACTACACCTGGCTATCAGCGGAGTCTTGTCTGGCAGCGAAACAGTTCATTGAGCCTCACATACTGCTTTTTTTTTTAAACATAGCTGATATGGCTGACTTGCTTAAACAAATGTGGTTTCTACTGACAATTGTGATGTACAAACTATAGCATAAGGGAACACCGAGCGGATAAGAGGCAAGCCATAATGACATCAGTGATCTTCAGGTCGGAGCTCTAAAAAGAGGCCAGTGTTCCCGACTTCGGATTCCAAGTGGGATGATCGTTCAAAACATATTTTTTCAGAGTTCCCAGTTGTCTTGAACTCACTGAAGTCAGATTTCCCAGTTACGATTTAAGTCAAAAGAGACCCTTAACTTCTTATGGCTGGGGGGCAGTATTGAGTAGCTTGGATGAATAAGTTGCCCAAATTAAACGGCCTGCTCCTCAGTCTCAGTTGCTAATATATGAATATTATTATTAGTATTGGATAGGAAACTCTAAAGTTTCCAAAACTGTCAAAATATTGTCTGTGAGTATAACAGAACTGATATTGAGGCGAAACCCATAGCCTGCCTTTTCTCCTTTGAAAGGGATATCAAACCAGATTCATTTTCCTATCGCTTCCTCAAGGTGTCAACAGTCTTTAGACATAGTTTCAGGCTTTTATTTTGAAAAATGAGCGAGAAAGATAACATTGTGTCATTGTATGGCCGGGTGCCAGCAGCGTTTTGTATGTGTAACAGAGCTTGGGCAGCCATTGCCTTTGCCTCTCCAACTGAAAAAGACAGTTGCGGTTGATTATTATTTTAAAAACGACCTGAGGGGTGATTATAAAAAAACGTTTGACATGTTTCTGTGGACATTACGGAAACTATTTCGAATTTGTCTGCGTTGTCGTGACCGCTCTTTCCTGTGGATTTCTGAACATAATGCACCAAACAAATAGAGGTATTTTGGATATAAAAATAATCTTTATGGAACAAAAGGAACATTTATTGTGTAACTGGGAGTCTCGTGAGTGAAAACATCCGAAGAGCAAAGGTAAATGATTAATTTGATTGCTTTTCTGATTTTCGTGACCAAGCTACTTGATGCTAGGTGTTCATACTGTTTGTCGAGCGATCAATAAACTTACACAAACGCTTGAATTGCTTTCGTGTCAAAATCTGACACGACAGGTGGATTAACAAAAGGCTAAGCTGTGTTTTGCTATATTGCACTTGTGATTTCATGAATATAAATATTTCTAGTAATAATATTTGAATGTGGCGCTATGCAATTCAGCGGTTGTTGATGACAATTATCCTGTTAACGGGATTGCAGCCATAAGAAGTAAAAACCCAGACTAGGACCACACACACGCCACTGAATAGCAGGCTAGTGTTTGCTTTGCAATGCTTGCATTTAGCAACTGATTTCTTCCAAACCACTCATTGTTGAGTTGGTGATTTCCAACGTGTTGTGTAATGTTTATGTCCAATGGCCGATAAGCACCGATACGTTTTATCTATAATTTATCTTCAAATGACAGCGATTAAAAATGATTTTCAGGAAGATTGTCGACTTGATTCATGAAGATGACTGCTTGTCTAAATTGCTAGCAAAGATTCTGAAAGTATGATGTTGACATGAACCGTCAATTCAAAGCTACGAAATATACAGTTGAAGTCGGAAGTTTACATACACTTAGGTTGGAGTCATTAAAACTAGTTTTTCAACCACTCCACACATTTCTTGTTAACAAACATTATTTTTGGCAAGTCATTTAGGGCATCTACTTTGTGCATGACACAAGTCATTTTTCCAACAATTGTTTAGACAGATTATTTCACTTTTAATTCACTGTATCAAAATTTCAGTGGGTCAGAAGTTTACATACACTAAGATGAATGTGCCTTTCAACAACAAATTCCAGAAAATTATATCATGGCTTTAGAAGCTTCTAATTTGAGTCAATTGGAGGTGTGCCTATAGATGTATTTCAAGGTCTACCTTCAAACTCAGCCATGATGTCAAGCCTCTTTGCTTGACATCATGGGTACATCTAATTAAATTAGCCAATACCTCAGAAAAGAAACGTAGACCTCCACAAGTATGGTTCATCCTTGGGAGCAATTTCCAAACACCTGAACGTACCACGTTCATCTATACAAACAATAGTACGCAAGTATAAACACCATGAGACCACGCAGCCATCATACTGCTCAGGAAGGAGACACGTTCTGTCTCCTGGAGATGAACGTACTGTGGTGTAAAAAGTGCAAATCAATCCCATAACAACAGCAAAGGATCTTGTGAAGATGCTGGAGGAAACAGGTACAAAGTATCTATATCCACAATAAAACAAGTCCTTTTTCAACATTATCTGAAAGGTAGGTCACTCAGCAAGGAAGAAGCCACTGCTCCAAACCGACATAAAAAAGCCAGACCATGGTTTGCTACTGCACATGGGGACAAAGATCGTACTTTTTGGAGAAATGTCCTCTGGTCTGACGAAGCAAAAATAGAACTGTTTGGCCATTATTACCATTGTTATGTTTGGAGGAAAAAGGTGGAGGCTTGCAAGCCGAAGAACACCATCCCAACCATGAAGCACGGGGGTGGCAGCATCATGTCGTGGGGATGCTTTACTGCAGGAGGGACTGGTGCACTTCACAAAATAGATGGCATCATGAGGGTGGAAAATTATGTGGATATATTGAAGCAACATCTCAAGACATCAGTCAGGAGGTTAATGCTTGGTCGCAAATGGGTCTTCCAAATGGACAATGACCCCAAGCATACTTCCAATGTTGTGGCAAAATGTCTTAAGGACAACAAACCCTGACCTCAAGCCTATATTTAATTTGTAGGCAGAACTGAAAAAGCGTGTGCAAGCAAGGAGGTCAACAAACCTGACTCAGTTACACCAGCTCTGTCAGGAGGTATGGTCCAAAATTCACCCAACTTGCTTGTGGAAGGCTACCCGAAACATTTGACCCAAGTTAAACAATTTAATGGCAATGCTACCAAATACTAATTTAGTGTATGTTATCTTCTGACGCACTGGGAATTTGATGAAAAAAATAAAAGCTGAAATAATCATTTTCTCTACTATTATTCTGACATTTCACATTTCATAAAATAAAGTGGAGATCCTAAATGACCTAAGACAGGGAATTTTTACTAACATTAAATGTCAGGAATTGTGAAAAATGTATTTGGCTAAGGTGTATGTAAACATCCGACTTCAACTGTATAACGCCATTTTATCTGTGGCCAATGACCTTGAGCGTTGGATGGGCACTTTTAATGTATATCTATGGCAGCACCCAAAGGGCCAGAATTTTCGAGCCCTGCCCGTGAATTTTGCTGTGATGGTGTCCCTATGAGTGACAGAACACTGAGACAATCATAGCGCAACTAGAGAACATTTACTAGCCCTACACTCCGTATTTTCCGCTAGCTGCCGCACCACCACAGAAAGTACTGAACTAGGCTGAAACACCAGCATTTTGGAGGTGCCTTCTTCAAGAATGCAAAGAAGAAACCATATTTGTACCCGGCTTTATTCACTCAAATAATATATTTGTTACACTGTTTGTTAACAGTAACATTAAAACATTTGAACACACCTTCTCATTCCAGGGTTTTATTTGATTTATTTATGTTTTATTATTTTCTACATTGTAGAATTATAGTGAAGACATCAAAACTATGAATTAACAGGTACAGAATCATGTACTAACCAAAAAAAGTGTTCAACAAATCAAAATATATATTATATTTGAGATTCTTCAAAGTTGCCACCCTTTGCCTTGATGACAGCTTTGCACACTATTGGCATTCTCTCAACCAGCTTCATGAGATAGTCACCTGGAATGAATTTCAATTAACAGATGTGCCTTGTTAAAAGTTAATTTGTGTAATTTAATTCCTTTTTAATGCATTTGAGCCAATCAGTTGTGTTGTGACAAGGTAGAAGATACACAGAAGATAGTACTATTTGTTAAAAGACCAAGTACATATTATGGCAAGAACAGCTCAAATAAGTAAAGAGAAAGGACAGTCCAACACTACATTAAGACATGAAAGTCAGTCAATCCGGAAAATTTCAAGAACTTTGAAAGTTTCTTCAAGTGCAGTCACAAAAAACATCAAGCACTATGATGAAACTGGCTCCAATGAGGACCGCCACAGGAAAGGAAGAGCTAGAGTTACCTCTGCTGCAGAGGATCATTTTATTAGAGTTAACTGCACCTCATATTGCAGTCTATAAAATGCTTCACAGAGTTAATCTCAACATCAACTGTTCAGAGGACACTGCATGAGTCAGGCCTACATAGTCGAATTGCTGCAAAAATAATCACTACTAAAGCAAACCAGTAATAAGAAGAGACTTGCTTCGGCCAAGAAACACGAGCAATGAACATTAGACCGTGGAAATCTGTCCTTTGGACTAATGAGCTCAAATTTGAGATTTTTGGTACCAACTGCCGTGTCTTTGTGAGAAAGAGTAGATTGAGGGATGATCTCCGCATCTGTGGTTCCAAAGGTGAAGCATGGAGAAGGAGGTGTGATGGTGTGGGGATGCTTTGCTGGTGACACTGTTGGTGATTTATTTAAAATTCAAGGCACACTTTACTGTGTGTGACTCACCACCTGGATTCTGTCTTACATAGCAACATTTGAAGTTCAGTTTTTTATGTTGGCTAAAATTAGACACTCAGAGCTACAACATGGTATATCATACACTGCATTTGAGGAAACAATGGCAAATTATTTCTGCTTTGAAAGTTATTAAACTTGTAAACTCACTTTTGAGAAAACCATCTTTCAATGTTTTGATACTACTATTAGAGTGCCCTTATTTGTCTACACCCATTCTGCATTGTTCACACCCTTTCAAGCCTTAGCCCCAACCATCTCTTTAAGGGTTGATCCGAGCGTTCTGTACTAACTTGCCAGCTACTTCCAGACATCTAAGAGAGAGAACAGCTCACTGAACATTGCCCGCTCTAGCAGAGCTGGTTAGGCTGTTATGTTATCAAGAGCTGTGTTGACTGCAACTGTGCTGTCTGATTGCCTGTTCATAAATCCAGAGTGTTTTGCATTCAGAGCGCACACTGGACGCTCTGGCAAATAAGTAGGGATGTTCCGAAAGGTCTAACCTCACAACGGCAGTCAAGCACCCAAGCTAACTGGCTAACATTGGCTAGCTACTTCCAGACATATAATGAAAGAACACCCCACACTGACCATTTTACTCCCCCCAAACAGAGCTGGTTAGGCAGTTTTCATGTTATCCATAGCGTTGGTGACTGTAAGTGTGCTGCTGGCAATAAATGAATTACGCTTTGATACCGACTTTACTGACACTGGACATATTCAACAGGTGTTGAGAGTTAAAAAAATAATCAGTTATTCTGTGCTCTGCCACAATAAGACGGGAGTCTTTTGTTAAGAAATGTAGCTAGATAGCTAGCAAGGTAAACAATGAATCCCAACGCATGACATAAAGTTAGTTAGCCAGTCAGCCAGCTAATGTTAGCTAGTTAGCTAACAGTACACTAACTTGAAATGAAAATACTGTCAAAAATAGAGTAGAGTCTTTTGTTAAGACATGTAGCTAGCTAGCTAGCTAGCTAAACAATGGACCATAATCACTACTCATGACGTTACTACCAGGCATGAATCTACAGGAAGCTAACCAACCAGGTTCTATGGATATAACTCATCAAGCAAATGTTTCTGAGATACGAAGAATAAGATCATACACATAACATTAGCTAGCGAGACCCAAGCCAGCTAACATTAGCTAGATAACTGTACACTTGAAATGAAACCACTTTGTCAAAATTAGAAGCGTGAAATATTTGAAAATGTAGCTAGCTAGACTATCTTACCCGTGGTCTGAAACTGGAGTAGATAGCCAGAGCGATTTTTACCAGCTAGTACGTCTATAAACAGTTGCAGTGACATTCTACTGAAATGGATACTTGCAGGGTGGAGTCTTTTGTTAAGATATGTAACTAGCTAGCTAGCTTAACAATGGACCATAATCACAACTCATGACGTTACTACTATGCATGAATCTGCAGGTAGCTAACCAAACAGGCTCTATGGCTATAACTAGTCAAGCAAATTGTCTGAGATATAAAGAATAAGATCATACACAACGTTAGCTAGCGACCCAGCCAGCTAACGTTAGCTAGCTAAAAGTACACTTGAAATGAAACCACTTTCTGTCAAAATTAGAAACCTGTAATATCTGAAAATGTAGCTAGCTAGACTATCTTACCAGTATACATCATGGTTGGACGCGTCTCATGTCTGATGCCATGCATGGTTGCCCTTAGTTTGACGATGTAATCCAGACTGGTGTTCTCGCCATCTCCTTAGCAATCATACTCCAATTCCACTGATTTCTCTACTCGGTCCTCCAGAGAGTGGAGAGCACACACATAACATTAGCTATCAAGCCAGCTAGCTAGTGTTAGCTAGCTAACAGTACACTTTAACTTGACATTAGGTTTGTATTCTACTACGAAATACGTAAAATAAAAACCTGCGTTTGACACGATTACCTAGACATACTGACCAGCTCCAATAGACAGCCACGTGCTATATGGCAGACCAATCCAAACTCATATCTCGGCATGTCCAGCCCATTCATTATCTCAGCCAATCAGCGCTTGCGGGAAGGTTGCTTGCTTTTTCTATGGCTAAACCAACTCGTAATTTAACAATGTTATTTGTGTTACAGATGGCATACAAATTTGATATTAAGGCACATGAAAGTTCACATGTTCGAGAAGGCATTTCTGCCCTAAAACGCATTTTGATCCAAAAATATGTTTTACGTCGTGACATGCGACATACGCCTGGTTCCCTGAATAGGGTCACATTTGTTTTTCAACACGACAATGAGCCAAAACACACCTCCAGGCTGTGTAAGGGTTATTTGACCAAGAAGGAGAGTGATGGAGTGTTGCATCAGATGACCTGGCCTTCACAATTACCCGACCTCAATCCAATTGAGATGGTTTGGAATGAGTTGGACCACAAAGTGAAGGGAAAGCAGTCATCAAGTGCTCAGCATATGTGGGAACGCCTTCAAGACTGTTGGAAAAGCGTTTCCCATGAAGCTGGTTGAGAGAATGCCAAGAGTGTACAGAGCTGTCATCAAGGCGAAGGGAAGCTACTTTGAAGATTCCAAAACATAAAATATATTTTGAGTTGTTTAACACATTCTTTGGTTACAACATGATTCCATATGTGTTATTTAATAGTTCTCATGTCTTCACTGCAGAACCTTTGACTGGTACTGTATATATAGATTTTTTTAGCTAAAGAGGGGGGCTCAAAACTCTGCCCCACCTGCCCTGAATGATGGGTTGCCAATGCTGTCTGGCCCTGCTTTGTACACACATATTTTGCAGGAATAACTTCCAGCAGCACCAGCAGAACTGTATACTAAAAAGCTGATGACTTTACCTCCAGAGTCCCAGCCTCCCAGTCAGTGTAACTAGGCTGTTACCAGGCTGAAGGACATGACTGGGACTGCTGTACTGATTGATTGTGTTGTCTCTGACTGATTGCCTGTCTGACCCTGTGTGATGGCCTATTTTGCACTGAAGGCTCGTATGAAGCAAGACAACACTGCACAAACAGATGAGTGTAGGTATAGGGTGAACATGCAAATTGTGTGTGTTGTATACAGAAGTAATTTGAAATACTCCCTCCCTCACCCCTAGTTGTTGATGCCAGTGAGTGAGCCCTGAGGAGAAAGTCAGGTATATATTTTAGGAATTAACTGAGCAGGAGATGAATGCACAGACATGATGGTTATTTTATGGGACAATATCAAGACATGATGTATGATGATGAGCACATTTTAATAAATACTTAATCATGAGTGGACTCTTTTTATTCCCCATGAACATGATGAGTTGCTTTGGCAGCCACACATTTTGTTTTGCAGTCAAATCAAAGGGGAAAATTCTGCCATTGGCTATAGAGTGGCATCTATCTATTTGCAATCATACAAGTGACAAAGTCAATTTAGCAAAACCATGCAGTACAGTCGTTTAACATGGAGCAATTTACCACACTCTAAAGGAAGGTTATTATAAATTACTTGAAATGACACAACAATGATTTAAACAGCATTTGGGTTGCATTTAAAATTGCTTTAACAATAAAATTAAATTGTTTAGTGGGCCGTCATTGTACATAAGAACTTGTTCTAAACTGACTTGCCTAGTTAAATAAAGGTTAAATAAAATAATAACACATTAATTTGCAAATACAGTTCAGAATACACATGCTTTGTTGTGATATCATTTTACACTTCAACCATAGCTACTTCAGTAAAAGGTGGTGTGAATACCTCTCAAAGAAAACCAGGAAGGAATGGAGGACAGTTCCATTTCATTTTCCAGTCACACGTAAAGCGTACACAATTCCATCTTAAACCCCATTGTGAGGCGAAGCAGAGGCATCCATTACTCTCTCCCGGTATCTTATTTCTTCCAGGCACGCCACTCAGTCAGCACAATCTCCACGTACCTGATTATCACCTAGCCTGCATTGGTCCAACCAATCCCCAACATGCTGCCAGTCTACCTACAAACTAATAGTATCAGGTGGCCCCAGGGAAAAATAACCCCCATAGTTCTGTTCTCCCCACCGTTCCGTTCTGCATGGATGAAAGGACAGTCTGAGATCTGACTGATGCTTTTCCATGACCTACTGTCTCATTACACTTCCTGGACACTGTCACATTATCCAAACCAATCAGAAGGTGGGCTGTTGTTTTAAATTGGCCTGTTTGTCTGTGTGTCTCTGCAGGCATCTGTGAAATGTTAAAATCCTCAGGCGATGAAGCAGGGTTAGTCATAACCTTGACTTTTTGTTGGATGTTTTCCATGATAGTTTGACTGGCAAGTGAGCCATCCAAAACTAATTCCTCTTATTAAAATGGCTGTTAACAATTTAAATGGCGATACATTTTTCATGCTGTACTTCCCATTTCCTACTCAAATCTACTCTGAGGTACAGTGGTTATCACTTTCGCATTGTTACTGCCCTCTCTAAGATCTGTCAAAATCTGCTAATTAATTTTCACCCTTTGGTTATTAGCCACTTTTTATATAAATCTAAGCAGTTCACATTGAAAATGGGCTCTGTTATATTATTTGAATGAGTGCCCGCTCTCCAAGCCTGCCTTTTCTTTCAGTTAATCTGCTTACCGTTCACAGATAGGGCACTTGAATGGGCCTCGATAATGGTGCCAGGCTCATATAATGGTGTTTTCAATACTAACCTTTGGGAACTGTGTGTCTGTAAATGATGTATGCATATGCATTAGCCTCAAGTTTTATATGAACAATAATCTTCGAGAAAGTACTTCAAAACATTCATCCCTTTAGCCTATTGAGATGCTGATGTCCACAGCCCTGGTATCTCTAAACAATGACAAAAAAGTTCATGTAGCTTGAAATATTGTTAGTATTCATTGGAATGTACAGTAATATCACATTGACAGGGATGATGTGTTCTGATGAGAGTTGACGTTGTTTAAATGGAAAAAGTTGTTTGTTTACATGCTGTAGCTTCCACAGTTAGTAATGCCTGCCTCATGAGCTGGATCACAGCCATTCGACGGGGATCAACAAGCCTATTCCCCTTAGTTTGATTTATGATGGCCTTATCACTGTTTGTGTTATATTATTTGCCTACATGATAGCGCTGTCATACATAACCAAGATATAGTGCCAGCGGTATGTTGATTATATCTACAGGGATTCTCTCGCTGTCATATTCTCTAAGCTTGTCTCCTTATAAAAACAGCCTGTTTTCATCACTGCATTACTGCACTCTCAGAATAGAAAGAAATACAATTTTAGACAGTAATGGGAGATTTCAAAGGCTTGGATTCATAAATCCTTGATTTGATTAGGGGTTGATTTAAACTCCTTAGTGCTAATGACAGTTTTCGCAAATACAATGCATCCAGTGGCAACAGGGTATGTTCTGAGCTTCGCTCACTGCAATAACTTCTGTAGAGTCTTTGAGAACTAATATTTACTGCTAGATTTGTTTACATACAGAGATTGTAATGCTTAGCTATGTTAATGTATGAATACCTCTCTGAACTACTTTATTGATTAGTAGATCAAGTCGAGCATGGGTACTTTCCATTCATGACTTCCAACGCTTGTCATGTCTTCACTGTAAATTGAGGCAACTTGGGAGTTGGGTCCAGATAGTGAGATAGTATCACTTCTGGGGTTGAACTGGATGCACTCTGGCACTATACTGAGCTCATTAGATAGTGCTTTAGCTCTCGTAACACGGAGAGCTGCCATTCAGCCAGCTGCCATTTGGAGTTGGCAAACTCACAGAATGCAAATCTGAAGATTGAAATCCCTGAGCACTCATTTCCCTGAGACCAAAAGAAAAGCATCCTCTACCTTTTGATTCAGCTTATTCCTTTTCAGTCACTTCACAGGAGCTCCGATAGACCCTCAAACAGAAGATTGCAGTACTGTACCTATACATCTGTTGTAGTCGTCGCATGTGACAAACACAATTTGATTTTATACAGTATGTTCTGCTGCAGACCAGGCCACTCTGAGTGAGGCCCATCCACCCAGTGTATGTTGCCTCCAACTAATCTCCTAATTACCACATTAGCTAATTATTTGCTCTGTTGGCACCACCATACGTTGGGAAGATAGAAGATAAGTTCTAAAATAAACAGGGTTTATGCCATCATCCATGTATTGACCTTGGCTTTTAGGTAAGATTTGGGGAAGTATTGGGTTTGAGGAAGAGCCTGGCAATTGGTGAATAGTGGAGGGACTTGCCTCTGTTTGCAATCTAATGTAGAGAGCTCTCTAATGTAGAGCTTGCAGAGTCTGTCCTACTATCCAGGTCTATAACCAAACAGTTTGAGCTACTACTTTTAAAAATCCATCTCTCCAGAAATAAGTCTCTCACTGTTGCCGCTTGTTATAGACACCCCTCAGCTCCAAGGGGTGTGCCCTGGACACTATATGTGAATTGAACGCTATCGTCAGAGTTCATAATGTTAGGTGACCTAAACTGGGATATACTTAACACTCTGGTCGTCCTACAATCTAAGCTATATGCCCTCAATCTCACACAAATGATCAAGGAACCTACCAGGTACAACCCCAAATCCGTAAACATGGGCACCCTCATAGACATCATCCTGACCAACTTGCCCTCTAAATACAGATCTGCTGTTTTTAACCAGGATCTCAGCGATCACTGCCTCATTGCCTGCGTCCGTTATGGGTCCACGGTCATACGACCACCCCCCATCACTGACAAATGCTACCTAAAACACTTCTGCGAGCAGGCCTTTCTAATCGACCTGTCCTGGGTATCCTGGAAGGATATTGACCTCATCCTGTCAGTAGAGGATGCCTGGTTGTTGTTCAAAAGTGTCTTCCTCAACATCTTAAATAAACATGCCCATTTAAAAAAATGTAGAACTAAGAACAGATCTTGACCTTGGTTCACTCCAGACTTGACTGCCCGTGACCAGCACAAAAACATCCTGTGGCGCACTGCACTAGCTTCAAATAGTCCACGTTATATGCAATTTTTCAGGGAAGTCAGAAACCAATATACACAGTTAGCAAACCTCTTTGCGAGTAAGGCTAGTTTCCTGAATTTCCGCCTGTCTGACGTGCTTAAAGTAAACTGCCTGTTACTGCCCAGAAGCTAGGATATGCATATAATTGGTAGGATTGGATAGAACACACTCTGACATTTCAGAGTTAAAATAATGTCTGTGAGTATAACATAACTGATATAGCAGGCAAAAACCCAAGGAAAATCGATCCGGAAAATTTCTTTGAGCTTGGAATGACTTCCAATGCAATGCTATTGAAAGATCTTATTTCCGCCTCCCAGATTGCAGTTCCCATGGCTTCCAATGGATGTCAACAGTCTTTTTACAAGATTTTAGGCTTGTTTTTTCTAATAAGTACACTTCTCAAAAAATAAAGGGAACACTAAAATAACACATCCTAGATCTGAATGAATGAAATATTCTTATTAAATACTTTTTTCTTTACATAGTTGAATGTGCTGACAACAAAATCACACAAAAATTATCAATGGAAATCAAATTTATCAACCCATGGAGGTCTGGATTTCGAGTCACACTCAAAATTCAAGTGGAAAACCACACTACAGGCTGATCCAACTTTGATGTAATGTCCTTAAAACAAGTCAAAATGAGGCTCAGTAGTGTGTGTGGCCTACACGTGCCTGTATGACATCCCTACGACGCCTGGCATGCTCCTGATGAGGTGGCGGATCCTCTTCTGAGGGATCTCCTCCCAGACCTGGACTAAAGCAACCGCCAAGTCCTGGACAGTCTGTGGTGCAACGTGGCGTTGGTGGATGGAGCGAGACATGATGTCCCAGATGTGCTCAATTGGATTCAGGTCTGGGGAACAGACAGGCCAGTCCATAGCATCAATGCCTTCCTCTTGCAGGAACTGCTGACACACTCCAGCCACATGAGGTCTAGTATTGTCTTGCATTAGGAGGAACCCAGGGCCAACCGCACCAGCATATGGTCTCACAAGGGGTCTGATGATCTCATCTCGGTACCTAATGGCAGTCAGGCTACCTCTGGCGAGCACATGGAGGGCTGTGCGGCCCCCCAAAGAAATGTCACCCCACACCATGACTGACCCACCGCCAAACCGGTCATGCTGGAGGATGTTGCAGGCAGCAGAACGTTCTCCACGGCGTCTCCAGACTCTGTCACGCCTGTCACGTGCTCAGTGTGAACCGGCTTTCATCTGTGAAGAGCACAGGGCGCCAGTGGCAAATTTGCCAATCTTGGTGTTCTCTGGCAAATGCCAAACGTCCTTCACGGTGTTGGGCTGTAAGCACAACCCCCACCTATGGATGTCAGGCCCTCATACCACCCTCATGGAGTCTGTTTCTGACCGTTTGAGCACATGCACATTTGTGGCCTGCTGGAGGTCATTTTGCAGGGCTCTGGCAGTGCTCCTCCTGCTCCTCCTTGCACAAAGGCAGAGGTAGCGGTCCTGCTGCTGGGTTGTTGCCCTCCTTCGGCCTCCTCCACGTCTCCTGATGTACTGGCCTGTCTCCTGGTAGTGCCTCCATGCTCTGGACACTACGCTGACAGACACAGCAAACCTTCTTGCCACAGCTCGCATTGATGTGCCATCCTGGATGAGCTGCACTACCTGAGCCACTTGTGTGGGTTGTAGACTCCGTTTTGAATCCTGCCGCACTAATTCCAAAGAGTTTTGGGACACTGTAAAGTCCATGGAGAATAAGAACACCTCCTCTCAGCTGCTAGAATAGGAAACACCATCCCCACCGATATATCCACGATAATCGAGAATTTCAAAAAGCATTTCTGTACAGCTGGCCGCGCTTTCCACATGGCTACCGCACCCGGGCCAACAGCTCTGAACCCCAG
Organism: Oncorhynchus masou masou; assembly: GCF_036934945.1. NCBI lineage: Eukaryota > Metazoa > Chordata > Actinopteri > Salmoniformes > Salmonidae > Oncorhynchus > Oncorhynchus masou. Next base: position 69,067,388 of record NC_088220.1, read on the forward strand.
CAGCAACTGGCACAAAAACTCCCAGTTCTCTTTCACACAAAACAAGACAGCTGATGTACTGAAAGAGCTGTAGAATCTGGATCCCTACAAATCAGCCTGGCTAGACAATCTGGACCCTCTCCTCCTAAAATGATCTGCCGCCATTGTCACAACCGCTATTACCAGTCTCTTCATCCTCTCTTTCATATCGTCTGAGTTTCCTAAAGATTGGAAAGCAGCCTCGGTCATCCCCCTCTTCAAAGGGGGAGACACTCTAGACCCAAACTGTTACAGACCTATATCCATCCTGCCCTGCCCTTCTAAAGTCTTTGAAAGGCAAGTGAACAAACAGATCAATGACGATCTCGAATCCCACCGTACCATCTCCGCTATGCAATCCGACATCCGAACTGGTCACGGGTGCACCTCAGCCACGCTCAAGGTCCTAAATGATATCATAACCACCATGGATAAAAACAGTACGGTGCAGCCGTCTTCATTGACCTGGACAAGGATTTTGACTCTGTCAATCACCGTATTCTTATCGGCAGACTCAACAGCCTTGGTTTCTCTAATGACTGCCTCGCCTGGTTAACTAACTACTTCTAAGATAGAGTTCAGTGTGTCAAATCGGAGGGCCTGTTGTCCGGACCTCTGGCAGATTCTATGGGTGTTCTACAGGGTTCAATTCTCGGGCCGACTCTTTTCTCTGTATATATCAATGATATTGCTCTTCTTTGTTCCCCCTCTACACAGACGACACCATTCTGTACACATCCAGCTCTTCTTTGGACACTGTGTTAACAAATCGCCAAATGAGCTTCAATGCCATTCAACACTCCTTCCATGGCCTCGAACTGTAAACGCTAGTAAAACAAAATGCATGAGCTTCAACCGATCGCTGCCCGCACCCGCCCGCGGAGCATCACTACTCTGGACGATTCTGACTTAGAATATGTGGACAACTATAAATATCTAGGTGTCTGGTTAGACTGTAAACTCTCCTTCCAGACTCATAATAAGCATCTCCAATCCATAATTAATTCTAGAATTGGATTCCTATTTCGCAACAAAGTCTCCTTCACGCATGCTGATAAACATACCCTTGTAAAACTGACTATCCTACCGATCCTTGACTTTGGCGATGTAATTTACAAAATAGCCTCCAACACTACTCAGCAAATTGGATGCAGTCTAACACAGTGCCATCTGTTTTGTCAGCAAAGCCCCACATACTACCCACCGTTGTGACCTGTATGCTCTCGTTGACTGGTCCTAACTACATTTTCGCCACCAAACCCATTGGCTCCAGGTCATCTATAAGTCTTTGCTAGGTCAAGCTCCACCTTATCTCAGGTCACTGGTCACCATAGTAACACCCACCCTTAGCACACACTCCAGCAGGTAAATTTGACTGGTCCTCCCCAATGCCAACACCTACTTTTTCCACCTTTCCTTCCAGTTTTCTGCTGCCAATGACTGGAACGAGTTGCAAAAATCACTGAAGTTAGAGACTTATATCTCCCTCACTAACTCGGCTGTCAGTGCAGCTTACCGATCGGTGTAGCTGTACACAGCCCATCTGTAAATAGCCCATCCAACCTACTACCTACCTCATCCCCATATTATATATTTTTTTTTATGCTCTTTTGTACAGCAATATTTCGACTTGCACATCGTCATCTGCACAGCTATCACTCCAGTGTTAATTGCTCAATTGTAATTACTTCGCCACTATAGCCTATTTATTGCCTTACCTCCTTACTTAATTTGCACAGTGTACAGAATTTCTATTGTGTTACTGACTGTACATTTGTTTATCCCATGTGTGCCTCTGTGTTGTTGTTTTTGTCGCACTGCTTTGGTTTATTTTGGCCAGGTCACAGTTCTAAACTGGCCTACCTGGTTAAATAAAGGTGAAATAATCAAACAAAATGCTTGCTATGGTTTGTTGTGGACACATTATAGTGTCCCAGGTTTGAACCATAAACCTTACATTAAGGATTATTGAATGTTATCTAACACATATCCCAGAAGTATAACCATGAATACAAAAAAGTGAATTCTATACGGTGAACTGTCTAAAATTGCCTTATTTTTAAGAGACATATTTCTTCACTTTCTGCTTCATATATATTTCATACTTCAAGAGGTTTTGACCACGTTACATGACACCGGGCATCTCGGTTTAAAAATAATCGCAGCTTATGGGACTTATCAATGTTGAAAAGTGGAGGGCTTTTTTCTTCCCACTGCAGTGTATAACACTTTACACAGGTGGGATTGAATTTGAAGGCAATTGCTCATGGAACCCTGTCAGCATTATTTTGAGAGAGAGAGAGAGAAAATGACCCTGCCTGACTCTAAAAAGCAGTTGTAGGGGTCTTAAGCAAAATTAGAATTCCGGGCTAATTCTGGGCGGTGAACAACCTTTACCGTGCCTCGTACTTATATTGCCTTGATTCCATCAAGGGTTTGGAGTGTGAAGCAATTATTCTTCCAGCCCTCAAGTCTCTGCAGGTGTACAACTGCATGCTGTGAAGTCTATGTACACAAACAATTTCAAAGCTCCTCAATTTTTCACCTGATACGTCAACAAGGCAACCACTCTCACAGTAATTTGATTGTCTTGTATTCGACATCGGAATCTTCAATAAGTCATAATGCTGTAACTAGCTAACAACAGGGATACTGGGAAGCAGTTGAATGAATCAGGGATAGCTTGAATGGCCTTTGTGTCTCTCAATCAAATGGTTGAATAATACTACAGTTAAACACGTCAATCAGTTTGAATGGAAAAACCGTGTTGGTGTGACTAATCTTTGAAAGCTACACTGGCCTTTGTCAACTATTTTCAGCCTCACCATTTTGCACTCTGAAATTCAGTTTCTGTTGAGAGACATCAGTTAAACTTAAATGCAAAGACAGCAGCTTTTTTAGTGTTGCTCTGCCCTTCCTTTGATTAGAATCTATCCCCCATCCCACATTGACTACGGCGGCACAGCACAGTACAGTAATACCAATTTACTATTGTTACAGCTCCACCTGCTGGTCTAATGTAGTCCCAGCGTCCTCTTAGATCTAGGCACCTGGCGTGCCTCTCTCTGCTCAAATACAAATATAATACACCTTTCCATGCCCACTCTCGCATAATTCACTGAGTACTACAGTATGTGTCCCCCGAATGTTTAATGGAGTGCAACAGAAAGAAAATAATCTGCTTCATCTGTTTGCACAGCAATTCATTTTAATTATACCCCTAGGCTTGTTTTATGTTTTAAAGCACTGAATCATTTATCATCCAGCACAGGGACATTGTAATGTTAAAATAAATGAGGAATAGTAGCGGTAAGTCCGCCACCTAACCTAATTGCCACTGGCTTTGATTTAGTCTATTAATAATAAAGGGGTAAAGATATGTTTCTTTTTTTGGATTCAAGGATGAAAGAATGAATTCCTGAAGGGGTTTCCTTTTGATGACGTACAGTACTGTATGTCTAATAGCCATAACGTTGAGATGCATAGACGATCAAGGATTTCAAAAGATGTTTTAGCTCTGAACCTATAACCCTTTCTAGCTATATTGTTGGGAAAAATAACCCTTATTAATAAATCCTTCTTGATAGTGATGCATTAGTTCTACCCTACTTGAGCTACTTCTAAGACCTAGAAGTACTCCAATCATCCCAGCCTGCTGTAAGGGTGGACTCCCAATTCACTGATGGCTTTGAAATCCACTTTGTTCTTGCCTACAGTGCCTTCAGAAATCATTCAGACCACTTGACTTTTTCCACATTTTGTTACGTTAGTCTTTTTTTTAAATTGATTAAATCGTTTTTTTCCTCATCAATCAATACAACAAAAATGTCACTTAATGTCAGTAAAACAAAAGAGATGATTGTGGACTTCAGGAAACAGCAAAGGGAGCACCCCCTATCCACATCGATGTGACAGCAGTGGAGAAGGTGGAAAGTTTTAAGTTCCTCTGTGTACATATCATTGACAAACTGAAATGGTCCAAGCACACAGACAGCGTGTTGAAGAAGGCGCAGCAGGGCTTTCTTCAACCTCAGGAGGCTGAAAAATGTGGTTTGTCACTCAAAACCCTCAAACCTTTACAGGTACACAATGGAGAGCATCCTGTCGGGCAGTATCACCGCCTGGTACGGCAACAGCACCGCCCACAACCGCATGGCTCTCCAGAGGGTGATGCAGTCTGCACAACGCATCACCGGGGGCAAACTACCTGCTTTCCAGGACACCTACAACACCCGCTGTCACAGGAAGCCAAAAAGATCATAAAGGACAATAACCACCCGAGCCACTGCCTGTTCACCCCGCTTCCATCCAGAACGCAGGATCAGTAGAGGTGCATCAAAGCTGGGATAGAGATATTGAAAAACAGCTTATATCTCAAGGCCATCAGATTGTTAAACAGCCACCACTAGCACAGAGAGGCGGCTGCCTACCTACAGACTTGATATCAATGTCCACTTTAATAAATGGAACACTAGTCACTTTAATAATGCCACTTTAAGAATGTTTACATATCTCACATTACTTATCTCATATGTATGTACTGTATACTACACTATCTATTGCATCTTAACCGCTCTGTCACTGCTCGCCCATATATTTTATATCTATATATGCTTATCCCATTCCTTTACTTAATTGTGTGTATTAGGTTTTGTTGTGGAATTCTTAGATATTACCTGTTTGATACCGCAGCACTGTCAGATGTAGAAGCATAAGCATAAGCATTTCGCTACACTCACAATAACATCTGCTAACCATGTCTGTGACCAATAAAATTAGATTCAATTTGATTCTGATTTTATTTGACTAGTCTCCCAGTCCCTGCCACTGAAAAACATCCCCACAGTGTCATGCCCTGACCGTAGAGATCCTTTTTATTCTCTACTAGGTTAGGGTGTGACTAGGGTGGGCAATCTGCTTTCTATTTCTTTGTTGGCCGGGTATGGTTCCCAATCAGAGGCAGCTGTCTATCGTTGTCTCTGATTGGGGATCATACTTAGGCAGCCATTTCCACCTGTAGTTTGTGGGATCTTGTTTTTGGTACTGTGCTGTTTAGCCCTACTAGACGTTACATTTCATTTGTATTTGTTTTTTTTCACTGTTCATTTAATAAAATAAAATGTATGCCTACCACGCTGCACCTTGGTCCGATCCTTCCATCGATGAAAGTAACACACAGCATGATGCTGCCACCACCATGCTTCACGGTGAAGATAGTGCCAGGTTTCCCCCAGACGTGACGCTTGGCAATCAGGCCAAAGAGTTACATTTTGGTTTCATCAGTCCAGACAATCTTGTTTCTCGTGGCCTGAGAGTCTTTAGTTGCCTTTTGGGAAACCAAGAGGGCTGTCATGTGCCTTTTACTGAAGAGTGGTTTCTGCCTGGCCACTCCACCACAAAGGCCTGATTGGTGGAGTGCTGCAGAGATGGTTGTCCTTCTGGAAGTTGCTCCAATCTCCTCAGAGGAACTCTATAGCTCTGTCAGAGTGATCTTCAGGTTTCTGGTCATTTCCCTAACCAAGGCCTTCTTGGTGGTTCCAAATATCTTCCACATCTGTGCCTTGACACAATCCTGTCTCAGAGCTTTACGGGCAATTCCTTCGACCTCATGTTTTGGTTGCTCTGACATGCACTCTCAACTGTGGGACCTTATATAGACAGGTGTGCCTAATCAACAGAATTGACCACAGGTCAAGTCAAGTTGCTGAAATGTCTCAAGGATGATCAATGGAAACAGGATGCACCTGAGCTCAATTAGCAAAGGGGCTGAATACTTATGTAAATAATATATTTCTGTTTGCAAAAATGTCTACAAATCTATTTTCACTTTGTCATTATGGGGTATTGTTTGTGGATTGCTGAGGATAGAAAAAAATCAATTTTAGAAAAAGGCTGTAATGTAACAAAATGTGGAAAAAGTCAAGGTGTCTGAATACTTTCCGAAGGTACTGTAAGTAAAAGTCATTTCTTCATACTGTGGCCTACACATTCTCTAAGTGCTAAAAAAGCATTCACAGGGAGAAAACGTGCCTTACAAAATGTGTTTAAGTCAATATCTTGTGTCAGGAAACAATTCCTTAATACATTTTTGTATGGACATGGGTGTAGAAAGAAAATAATTGAGAGTGACAACACTTTTCCCACACATCTTTCTTCCCCTTGTGCATGCCAACTTCTAATTATCTACTTGACAATCTATTGCAGCTCTACTTTCTCTTCTTCCCAGGAGCAGAAAGGGGGTTGCTTGGCAACAGGACTGCAGAGTACACATTTGGTTAAATAAAATCAAAGATAAAAAAGGAACAAGAGTTGTTGTTATTGATGCTTGGCCAACGACATCTTCGAACTGATGCCGATGTATAGCTAATATATCTGTGACCGATTGTTGTTTATCAGATTTATAGCTTTTTAATATAAAGATGGGAAGGACAAGAAATTGTTTTTTAAACAACTGTCTATTATCCACAATGTCAAAACGTCCATTGTATTGTGTGTGTCACAACTAAATGAATGTATTCATGTGTTCTGAATGCAGTGATCATAGTTGATGTGTCAGACGCTGCTATTTATTCAATTGATAGTCCCTCACTCAGAATAGCTCCCTGGGGACTCTCATCAATGTGGTCTTCTCTTATGATCTAATGGCTTGCCATTGAAATATAAAAGGTCATTAATTAATAATGGTTGTCCAGCCATTTGCATTTCACTTTGAAATCATTTTATGTGTCCCTTAAGCTTTCCACATTATTTCATGATATTACAAAGAACATTTCTACCCATATAGTCATAATCCTCAGTGGAACTTTAATGAAGTACATGGTCCTAAAGAGGATGTGTTAATTTGCCAGTGGTAAATCATGTCGTCTTTGGAAGGATGCAGTCTATGTGGATTGTACAGATGGATAGGTCCCTCTAGATAAATAAGTTATTTTCTATTACCTGCTGAATTCCCTTTAACCTGTATCCAATGACAATGATGGCACCGACAGAGGGCTGCCTCACTTCTATTTCCTCGGAAACTTTGCAGTATTTATTATTTTATGTATGATTTCTTACATTGTTAGATGAGAAAATCTTAAGGGTTATTACACACAGCCGTGAAGACCTACTGGATATCAGAGTGACGCCAACTTACCACCACTACGACCAGGTAAATGACTTTCCTGAAGCGGATCCTTTGTCCGAACCACCCAGAGCATTTGAATTGATTCAAGAGGCTGACCCAAAACAACGCAGCCGGAGAAGAGGTAGATGGAACAGTCTTCTGGTCAAACTTCGGAGGTATGCACACCATCCACCGCTTCCGAGTATATTACTCGCTAATATCCAGTCTCCAACAAACAAGGTGGCCGCCTCGCTTCGCGTTCCTAGGAAACTATGCAGTTTTTTGTTTTTTTATGTGTTATTTCTTACATTAGTACCTCAGGTCATCTTAGGTTTCATTACATACAGCCGAGAAGAACTACTGTATATAAGATCAGCGTCAACTCACCATCAGTACGACCAAGAATATGTTTTTCGCGACGCGGATCCTGTGTTCTGCCTTACAAACAGGACAACGGAATGGATCGCATGCAGCGACCCCAAAAAACGACTCCGAAAAAGAGGGAAACGTAGCAGTCTTCTGGTTAGACTACGGAGACGGGCACATCGTGCCCCACTTCCTAGCATTCTTCTTGCCAATGTCCAGTCTCTTGACAACAAGGTTGATGAAATCCGAGCAAGGGTAGCATTCCAGAGGGACATCAGAGACTGTAACGTTCTGTGCTTCACGGAAACATGGCTTACTGGAGAGACGCTATCCGATGCGGTGCAGCCAACGGGTTTCTCCACGCATCGCGCCGACAGAAACAAACACCTTTCTGGTAAGAAGAGGGGTGGGGGTGTATGCCTTATGGCTAACGAGGCATGGTGCGATGAAAGAAACATACAGGAACTCAAATCCTTCTGTTCACCTGATTTAGAATTCCTCACAATCAAATATAGACCGCATTACCTACCAAGAGAATTCTCTTCGATTATAATCACAGCCGTATATATCCCCCCACAAGCAGACACATCGATGGCTCTGAACGAACTTTATTTAACTCTTTGCAAACTGGAAACCATTTATCCGGAGGCTGCATTCATCGTTGTTGGGGATTTTAACAAGGCTAATCTGAAAACAAGACTCCCTAAATTTTATCAGCATATCGATTGCGCAACCAGGGGCGGAAAAACCTTGGATCACTGTTACTCTAATTTCCGCGACGCATATAAGGCCCTGCCCCGCCCCCCTTTCTGACCACAACTCCATTTTGCTGATACCTGCCTACAGACAGAAACTAAAACAAGAAGCTCCCACGCTGAGGTCTGTCCAACGCTGGTCCGACCAAGCTGACTCCACACTCCAAGACTGCTTCCATCACGTGGACTGGGACATGTTTCGTATTGCGTCTAATAACAACATTGACAAATACACTGATTCGGTGTGCGAGTTCATTAGAACGTGCGTTGAAGATGTCGTTCCCATAGCAACGATTAAAACATTCCCTAACCAGAAACCTTGGATTGATGGCAGCATTCGTGTGAAACTGAAAGCACGAACCACTGCTTTCAATCAGGGCAAGGTGTCTGGTAACATGACTGAATACAATCAATGCAGCTATTCACTCCGTAAGGCTATCAAACAAGCTAAGCGTCAGTACAGAGACAAAGTAGTGGCAGGGTCTACAGTCAATCACGGACTACAGGAAGAAATCCAGCCCAGTCACGGACCAGGATGTCTTGCTCCCAGGCACACTAAATAACTTTTTTGCCCGCTTTGAGGACAATACAGTGCCACTGACACTGCCTGCAACGGAAAAATGCGGTCTCTCCTTCACTGCAGCCGAGGTGAGTAAAACATTTAAACGTGTTAACCCTCGCAAGGCTGCAGGCCCAGACCTCATCCCCAGCCGCGCCCTCAGAGCATGCGCAGACCAGCTGGCTGGTGTGTTTACGGACATATTCAATCAATCCCTATACCAGTCTGCTGTTCCCACATGCTTCAAGAGGGCCACCATCGTTCCTGTTCCCAAGAAAGCTAAGGTAACTGAGCTAAACGACTACCGCCCCGTAGCACTCACTTCCGTCATCATGAAGTGCTTTGAGAGACTAGTCAAGGACCATATCACCTCCACCCTACCTGACTCCCTAGACCCACTCCAATTTGCTTACCGCTCAAATAGGTCCACAGACGATGCAATCTCAACCACACTGCACACTGCCCTAACCCATCTGGACAAGAGGAATACCTATGTGAGAATGCTGTTCATCGACTACAGCTCGGCGTTCAACACCATAGTACCCTCCAAGCTCGTCATCAAGCTCGAGACCCTGGGTCTCGACCCCGCCCTGTGCAACTGGGTACTGGACTTCCTGACGGGCCGCCCCCAGGTGGTGAGGGTAGGTAACAACATCTCCTCCCCGCTGATCCTCAACACTGGGGCCCCACCAGGGTGCGTTCTGAGCCCTCTCCTGTACTCCCTGTTCACCCACGACTGCGTGGCCACGCACGCCTCCAACTCAATCATCAAGTTTGCGGACGACACAACAGTGGTAGGCTTGATTACCAACAACAACGAGACAGCCTACAGGGAGGAGGTGAGGGCCCTCGGAGTGTGGTGTCAGGAAAATAACCTCACACTCAACGTCAACAAAACTAAGGAGATGATTGTGGACTTCAGGAAACAGCAGAGGGAACACCCCCCTATCCACATCGATGGAACAGTAGTGGAGAGAGTAGCAAGTTTTAAGTTCCTCGGCATACACATCACAGACAAACTGAATTGGTCCATTCACACAGACAGCATTGTGAAGAAGGCGCAGCAGCGCCTCTTCAACCTCAGGAGGCTGAAGAAATTCGGCTTGTCACCAAAAGCACTCACAAACTTCTACAGAGGCACAATCGAGAGCATCCTGGCGGGCTGTATCACCGCCTGGTACGGCAACTGCTCGGCCCTCAACCGTAAGGCTCTCCAGAGGGTAGTGAGGTCTGCACAACGCATCATCGGGGGCAAACTACCTGCCCTCCAGGACACCTACACCACCCGATGTTACAGGAAGGTCATAAAGATCATCAAGGACATCTACCACCCGAGCCACTGCCTGTTCACCCCGCTATCATCCAGAAGGCGAGGTCAGTACAGGTGCATCAAAGCTGGGACCGAGAGACTGAAAAACAGCTTCTATCTCAAGGCCATCAGACTGTTAAACAGCCACCACTAACATTGAGTGGCTGCTGCCTACACACTGACACTGACTCAACTCCAGCCACTTTAATAATGGGAATTGATGGGAAATGTTGTAAATATATCACTAGCCACTTTAAACAATGCTACCTTATATAATGTTACTTACCCTACATTATTCATCTCATATGCATACCTATATACTGTACTCTATATCATCGACTGCATCCTAATGTAATACATGTATCACTAGCCACTTTAACTATGCCACTTTGTTTACATACTCATCTCACATGTATATACTGTACTCGATACCATCTACTGTATCTTGCCTATGCTGCTCTGTACCATCACTCACTCATATATCCTTATGTACATATTCTTTATCCCCTTACACTGTGTATAAGACAGTAGATTAGGAATTGTTAGTTAGATTACTTGTTGGTTATTACTGCATTGTCGGAACTAGAAGCACAAGCATTTCGCTACACTCGCATTAACATCTGCTAACCATGTGTATGTGACAAATAAAATTTGATTTGATTTGATTTGACTAAATTAGGGCAGGGATTTTAACATACTCTGTTTCACGGAAACATGGCTCTCTCGGGATATGCTTTAGGAGTTGGTACAGCCACCTGGATTCTTTGTGTGTCGCACCGATGGGAATAAACATCTTTCCGGGAAGAAGAAGGGCGGGGGTGTATGTTTCATGATTAACGACTTATTGTGTAATTGTAACAATACACAGGAACTCAAGTCCTTTTGTTCACCTGACCTAGAATTCCTCACAATAAAACGCAGACTGTATTATCTCCTAAGGGAATTCTCCTCGCTTATTGTCACAGCCGTGTATATCCCCACTCAAGCCGATACAACGGTGGCCCTCAAGGAACTTCACTGGACTTTATGCAAACTGGAAACCATATATACGGAGGCTGCATTTATCGTAGCTGGGGATTTTAACAAAGCAAATTTGAGAACAAGGCTACCTAAAATTCTATCAGCATATTGACTGTAGCACTCGCACTGGTGAAACACTGCATCACTGCTACTCTAACTTCCACAATGCACACAAGGCCCTACCCTGCCCTCCTTTCGGCGAATCTGACAACGACTCCATTTTGCTTCTCCCTTCCTATAGGCAGAAACTCAAACAGGGTGTAGCCATGCTAAGGACTATTCACTGCAGGTCTGAACAATCGGAATCCACGCTTCAAGATTGTGTTGATCACGTGGACTGGGACATGTTCCAGGTAGCCTCAGAGAATAATATTGACGTATATGCTGATTCAGTGAGTGAGTTTATAAGGAAGTGCATAGGAGATGTAGTATTTACTGTGACTATTAAAACCTATCCTGACCAGAGACCGTGGATAGATGGCGGCATTCGCGCAAAACTGAAAGCACTAAACACTGCATTCAATCATGGAAAGTTGACTGGAAATATGGCCGAATACAAACAGTGTAGTTATTCCCTGCCAATCAAACAATGCTACCTAATATAATGTTTACATACCCTACATTATTCATCTCATATGCATACGTATATACTGTACTCTATATCATCTACTGCATCCTTATGTAATACATGTATCACTAGCCACTTTAACTATGCCACTTTGTTTACACACTCATCTCATATGTATATACTGTACTCGATACCATCTACTGTATCTTGCCTATGCTGATCTGTACCATCACTCATTCATATATCTTTATGTACATATTCTTTATCCCCTTACACTGTGTATAAGAAATTAGTTTTGGAATTGTTAGTTAGATTACTTGTTGGTTATTACTGCATTGTCGGAACTAGAAGCACAAGCATTTTGCTACACTCGCATTAACATCTGCTAACCATGTGTATGTGACAAATGAAATTTGATTTGATTTCAGTATAGAAACAAAATCGAGTTGCAATTCAACAGCTGACACAAGACGCATGTGGCAGGATCTACAGACAATCACAGACTGCAAAAGGAAAACCATCTACACCGACGTCTTGCTTCCAGAAAAACGAAACACCTTCTTTACCTGCTTTGAGGATATTACAGTGCCACCGACGCAGCCCGCTACCAAGAACTGTGGGCTCTCCTTCTCCTTGGCCAATGTGATAAAGACATTTAAACGTGTTAACCCTCGCAAGGCTGCCAGCCCAGAAGGCATCCCTAGTCGCATCGACAGAGCATGCGCAGACCAGCAGGCTGGTGTGTTTACAGACATATTCAATCTCTCCCAATCCCAGTCTGCTGTCACCATATGCTTCAAGATGGGCACCATTGTTCCTGTACCCAAGAAGGTAAAGGTAACTGAACTAAATGACTATCGCCCCGTAGCATTCACTTCTGTCATTATGAAGTGCTTTGAGAGGCTAGTCAAGGATCATATCACCTTCACCTTACCTGTCACATTAGACCCACTTCAATTTGCTTTCCACCCCAATAGGTCCACAGATGATGCAATTGCCATCACACTGCACACTGCCCTATCCCATCTGGACAAGAGGAATACCTATGTAGGAATGCCGTTAATTGACTATAGCTCAGCATTCAACACCATAGTACCCTCCAAGCTCATCATTAAGCTTGAGGTCCTGGGTCTCAACCCCGCCCTGTGCAACTGGGATCTGGACTTCCTGATGGGCCGTCCCCAGGTAGTGAAAGTAGTAACCAACATCTCCATTCCGCTGATCCTCAACACTGGGGTCCCACAAGGGTGCGTTCTCAGCCCCCTCCTGTACTCCCCGTTCACCCATGACTGCGTGGCCTTGCACGCTTCCAACTCAATCATCCAGTTTGCAGATGACAGAACAGTAGAAGGCTTGATTACCAACAATAACGAGACGTCCTACAGGGAGAAGGCGAGGGCCCTCAGAGTGTGGTGTCAGGAAAACAACCTCTCACTCAAGGTCAACAAAACAAAGGAGATGATCGTGGACTTCAGGAAACAGCAGAGGGAGCACCCCCCTACCCACATCGAAGGGACAGCAGTGGAGAAGGTGGAAAGTTTTAAGTTTCTCGACATACACATCACGGACAAACTGATATCGTCCACCCACACAGACAGTGCGGTGAAGAAGGTGCAACAGCGCCTCTTCAACCTCAGGAGGCTGAAGAAATTGTCTTGTCAACTAATACCCTCACAAACATTTACAATTGAGAGCATCCTGTATCACTGCCTGGTACAGCAACTGCACCTCCCACAACCGCAAAGCTCTCCAGAGGGTGGTGCGGTCTGCACAACCATCATCGGGGTCACACTTTTGCCCTCCAGGACATCTAAAGCACCCGATGTCACAGGAAGGCAAAAAAAGATAATCAAGGACAACCACCTGAGCCACTGCCTGTTCACCCTGCTACCATCCAGACGGCGAGGTCAGTGCAGGTGCATCAAAGCTGGGATCGAGAGACAAAAAAACAGCTTTTATCTCAAGGCCATCAGACTGGTAAACAGCCATCACTAACACAGAGAGAGGCTGCTGCCTACATACAGACTTGAAATCATTGCACACTTTAATAAATGGATCACTAGTCACTTTAATAACGCTACTTTAATGATCTTGCATTACTCATCTCATGCTGTATGCTGTATTTTATACCATCTATTGCATCTTGCCTATGCCACTGTCATTGCTCATCCATATACTTATATGTATATATTCTTATTCAATTTCTTTACTTAGATTTGTATGTATTAGGTAGTTGTTGTGGAATTGTTAGATTACATGTTAGATACTGCTACACTGTCGGAACTAGAAGCACAAGCATTTCGCTACACTCGCAAAAACATCTGCTAACCATGTGTATGTGACCAATAGAATTTGATTAGATTTGATTTGAAATGACAAGCACAGTTTTCAGTTTGCATGTCCAACAACTCTTGTTGATGGTCCCTTGAGCCGCATAGAGACAATGACTGTGCCATTAGTCTTACTACTGTCAATGCAAAATCGAGCTGGGCAGTTCTGAATAAAGATGATTTTGTAACCCGTGGAAAGGCTCAACATTACAAAAATATCTCCCTTTAAATATAAACAGCCCCGATTTACCCCCAGTCTGTTGATAGTGTAAGTCTATTTACTCCTTATAGCTTATCCAAGTGTGTATCCATGTTGAGGCCATTTATCAAACCAGCTTTGTGTGTGACTGATGCTAATGTGTCCAGTCCACCGACAGGCATTCTTCAACATGAGGCAGTGCAGTGTTTCACCTGCTACATATACATAGAGTACCATGCATGGCATGCTGTATGGACACTAGTAGCTAAAGGGAGGCCCTAATTGGTGGAATTTATCACATGATGTATTAGAGGTCCTGCGTTATTAAACCTGTGTTGGGGTCCAGACGTCGCCCATTAATCTTGGGTTCGCGCGTGAAGCCACAAATGCATTTGCATCTCATCCATGAGAAATTAGATGTAAAATCTGAAGGAACATTCTAGCCTATTCCACGGGCCACTAGAGGAGGGGCGGCTATTTTCAAACCAATTTCAGCGATCTAATGAACACTGATTTGTCTTAAGGCCTGTAGTGATTGTGTTACCAGATTATTCTCATGGAATGTAGGCCTACTGTCATATCTGTTTGACTTAGGCAATGTGTACAGCTGTAAGGAAAGTGCAAAACTGGAGCATGGGAGAACTGTTGCTACACACTGCAGTCCATAGGCAGGTTTTAAGTTATGCATCTCGTTCAAAGATCTCAAGCCATGCAATCATGATACCATTTATCTTGAACACATGTAAACACTTCAGAAGGATGTCACAAGATGTCTGTACTCAACACATTAAACTAAATGCTGGTTGTGAATCTTGCCTCAAAGTAACACCCTTTTCCTTGGAAGGGAGACTGCAGTTTGAGGTCACTGATGCCACTGAATATATCTCATATTGATTTTAATTAAATTCTCCTATTCAATTAGTTGCCATACGCTAATCTATATGATTTATTTCTGGATCTAATCCTTTGTGCATAAAGAAATAATGAAACAGAAAAAAATACTTGCCATTAATTGCCATTACAGTGCCTTGCAAAAGAATTCATCCCCCTTGGTGTTTTTCCTATTTTGATGCATTTCAACCTGTAATTTAAATGAATTCTGTTTTAATGTAATGGACATACACAAAATAGTCCAAATTGGTAAAAAAAAAAAGAAATTGAAATGCATATGTAATCACTTCCTTTGCTATGATGCCCCTAAATAAGATCTGGTGCAACCAATTACCTTCAGAAGTCACAAAATTAGTTCACCTGTTTGCAATCTAAGTGTCAAATGATCTCAGTATGTATACAGCTGTTCTGAAAGGCCTCCAGAGTCTGCAACACCAGTAAGCAAGGGGCATCACCAAACCAGTGGCACTATGAAGACCAAGGAGCTCTACAAACAGGTCAGGGACAAAGTTGTGGAGATCAGAGTTGGGTTATAAAAAATAATTATCTGAAACTTTGAACATCCCACGGAGTCCCATTAAATCATTTTTTTAAATGGAAAGAATGCGGCACCACAACAAACCTGCCAAGAGAGGGCCGCCCACCACAACTCACAGACCAGGCAAGGAGGGCATTAATCAGAGAGGCAACAAAGAGACCAATGATAACCCTGAACGAGCTGCAAAAGCTTCACAGCGGAGATTGGAGTATCTGTCCATAGAACCACTTTAAGCCCCACACTCCACAGAGCTGGGCTAAAATCCACTGCTTAAAGAAAAAATAAGCAAACATGTTTGGTGTTCACCAAAAGGCATGTGGGAGACTCCCCAAACATATGGAAGAAGGTACTCTAGTCAGATGACACTAAAATTGAGCTTTTTGGCCATCAAGAAAAACAACAAAATTTGGCTTTTTTCCTAAGGGAGGTGAATACTTTTGAAGACACTGTATGTAGAGTAATTACCATGCATTTATCCACAACTCTTGAATTTAAAGTACACGTCTGGTCCTCAGAAATCGTGTGTAATTAAAGTTGTTATGATGTAATGGAGTTATTTAAAATGAATAAAATTCAAATTCAGTTAAGAGTAAATAACACAATGTTTAGCATATTTATGTTTTCCCTTTCTGTGATGCACATGATTATTTATGACACTCATGTGTGTATGGGTTGATGATGGTCACTAGACTTGTTACTGAATGTTATATCGCTTGATAGTGATTGACACCTGGAAGGGCCATGCACAGACCTGGATTTGAATGTGTTCTGCTACTGACAAACAGTTGATCTGCAGTTACCCCTGCCACCCCTTCCCCTGTCCATGACAGTAAGAGATAGCACATACCAGCAACTCCAAAGTAACCTACTACCCAGTTAGCAATGAGCACACAGCTTTTTTGCCCATCACGTAATTTCATAAAACATACTAAAAATAATAAAAAGACTAAATAAACTAAATAAAGTGCAAGAGGCATGTAGAAAAAAGAAAATGCCCTATAGGGATATAGTATGGGCATTGTTTGCCAATGTGCAAAGTTAGTGGTATAGGGTACAGTGCAGTAGCAGCATATAATTGTATGAAAGTATATACAGTACATTCAGAAAGTATTAAAACAATTTTCATTGCCTAAATTAATCAAATTAATGATAACTAAAATCCAACAACTGAAATGAGCAAGTTATTACTGACCTCAGTCATCACACACACACAGCAACAAGATGGTTGGCCACATGCTGATAATAATGCTTCTCTCCCCATGTCCGAGAGAAACAATAATGCACTATTTTCTTCTTGATCAGTTCTATCATGTTCTTGTGTATCTGTTTTGTTCAGATCGAGTAGGGATACATGCACAGTTGAAGTCGGAAGTTTACATCCACTTAGGTTGAAGTCATTAAAATTTGTTTTTCAACCACTCCACTAATTTCATGTTAAGAAACTATAGTTTTGGCAAGTTGGTTAGGACATCTATTTTGGGCATGACACAAGTCATTTTTCCAACAATTGTTTACAGACAGATTATTTCACTTATAATTCACTGTATCATAATTCCATTGGGTCAGAAGTTTACATACACTAAGTTGACTGTGCCTTTAAACAGCTTGGAAAATTACAGAAAATTATGCCTTGGCTTTAGAAGCTCCTGATAGGGTAATTGACACAATTTTAGTCAATTGGAGGTGTACCTGTGTGTAAGGGATTTCCTCCTCTTCTTCCGAAGAGGAAAGGCGAGATGGATCAGAGGACCAATATGCGGCGTGGTATGTGTTCATGATGAGTATTTAATAAAAGAAAGCACTGAATACAAAAACAATAAACAAATAACGACCGTGAAGCTATAAATGAGACCTGTGCTGACACAAGCAACTAACATAGACAATCACCCACCAACAAACAGTGCAACCCAGGCTACCTAAGTATGATTCTCAATCAGAGACAACTAATGACACCTGCCTCTGATTGAGAACCATACTAGGCCGAAACATACAAATCGCCAAATCATAGAAAAACAGACATAGATTGCCTACCCAACTCACGCCCTGACCATACAAAATAAATACAAAACAAAGGAAATAAAGGTCAGAACGTGACAGTACCCCCCCCCCCCAAGGTGCGGACTCCGGCCGCAAAACCTTAACCTATAGGGGAGGGTCTGGGTGGGCGTCTGTCCGCGGTGGCGGCTCAGGCGCAGGACGTGGACCCCACTTCACCATAGTCTTAGTCCACCTCATTGTCCGCCTCCATGGCTTCCTCACCACCGTGACCCTTCTAAATGACCCCACTGGACAGAGGTGCAGCTCGGGACAGAGGGGCAGAAGCTCTGGACAGAGGGGCGGAGGCTCTGGGCAGAGGGGCGGAGGCTCTGGACAGAGGGGCGGAAGCTCTGGATAGAGGGGCAGGGGCTCTGGCGCCTCTGGGCTGAGGGGCCCTGGCGCCTCTGGTCTGAGGGGCTCTGGCAGTGCCGGACGATTGGGAGGCTCCGGCAACGCCGGACAGGCGGGAGGCTCCGGCAGCGCCGGACAGGAAAGAACACCTGTAGGGAGGAGACAGAGAGACAGCCTGGTGCGTGGGGCTGCCACAGGACCCATCAGGCTGGGGAGACCTCCAGGAGGCTTGGTGTTAGGAGGAGGCACCTGAAGGACTGGGCTGTGGGGGAGCACTGGAGCTCTGGTGCGCAGCCTTGGCACCACTCCCCCAGGCTGGATCACTACTCTAGCCCGGACCCTCCAGAGTGCAGGCACAGTTTGAACCGGGCTGTGGGTAAGCATTGGAGATCTAGTGCCTACTACGGGCACCTCTCCCTTAGGCTCCACTCCCACATTTGCCCGGCACAAGCGGAGCGCAGGCATAGGACTCACTGCACCCTCCCAGCACCCCGGAGACACGGTACGCAGAGGCGGCGCAGGATACCCTGGACCAAAACTGCGTACCGGCGACCAGACACGCTGAGCAGGCACCATACGCCCTGGCTCAGTGCCCACACTTCAATGGCACTTTCGGGGGGCTGCCCTATAGCGCACTGGGCTATGGGCACGCACTGGCGACACCGTGCGCTTAACCACATAACACGGTGCCTGACCAGTAGCGAGCTGCTTATAATAAGCAAGAGGAGTGAGCTCAGGTCTGCTACCTGGCTTAGCCCCACACCTCGTGTGCTAGCCCCACACCTCGTGTGCTTCCCCCCCAAAATATTGGGGGGCTGCCTCTCGTACCTGTCGCGCTGTCGTGCTGCCTCCTCATGTCGCCGCCGCTCAGCTTTCGCTGCCTCCAGCTCTGCTTTGGGATGGCGATATTCCCCAGCCTGTGCCCAGGGTCCCTCTCCATTCAGTATCTCCTCCCATGTCCAGAAGTCCTGCGATGCCGGCCGCTGTTGTTGCTGCTGCTGCTGCTTTCGTGGCTGTCTTTTACCACGCCGCTTGTTCCTTGGTTGGTGGGTGAGTCTGTCACAGTCATCCTCCTCTTCATCTCAAGAGGAGAGGCGAGAAGGATAAGAGGACCAATATGCAGCGTGGTATGTGTTCATGATGGGTATTTAATAAAAGAATACAAAAACAATAAACAAATAACGACCGTGAAGCTATAAATGAGACCTGTACTGACACAAGCAACTAACATAGACAATCACCCACCAACACACAGTGCAACCCAGGCTACCTAAGTATGATTCTCAATCAGAGACAACTCTAATGACACCTGCCTCTGATTGAGAACCATACTAGGCCGAAAAATACAAATCCCCAAATCATAGAAAAACAAGCAGAGACTGCCCACCCAACTCACGCCCTGACCATACTAAATAAATACAAAACAAAGGAAATAAAGGTCAGAACGTGACATTGTGGATGTATTTCAAGGCCTACCTTCAAACTCAATGCCTCTGCTTGACATCATGGGAAAATCAAAAGAAATCAGCCAAGACCTCAGAAAAGAATTGTAGACCTCCACAAGTCTGGTTCAGCCTGACGGCACCACGTTCATCTGTACAAACAATAGTGCGCAAGTATAAACACCATGGGACCATACTGCTCAGGAATTAGATGTGTTGTGTCTCCTAGAGATAAACATACTTTGGTGCGAAAAGTGCGAATCAATTCCAGAACTACAGCAAAGTAACTAGTGAAGATGCTGGAGGAAACAGGTACAATATCAACATAACCTGAATGGCCGCTCCACAAGAAAGAAGCCACTGCTCCAAAACCTCCATAAAAAAAGGCAGACTACGGTTTGCAAATGCACATGGGGACAAAGATCGTACTTTTTGAAGAAATGTCCTCTGCTTTGATGAAACAAAAATAGAACTGTGTGGACATAATGATCATCGTTATGTTTGGAGGAGAAAGGGGGAAGCTTGCAAGCCGAAGAACTCCATCCCAACCGTGAAACCCAGGCAGGCAGTGTCATGTCGTGGGGGTGCTTTACCACTGCTGGGGCGGCAGGGTAGCCTAGTGGTTAGAGTGTTGGACTAGTAACCAGAAGGTTGCAAGTTCAAACCCCCGAGCTGACAAGGTACAAACCTGTCGTTCTGCCCCTGAACAGGAGGTTAACCCACTGTTCCTAGGCCCTCTTTGAAAATAAGAATTTGTTTTTAACTGACTTGCCTGGTTAAATAAAGGTAAATTTGCTGCAGGAGGAACTAGCGCACTTCACAAAATAGATGGCATCATGAGGTAGGAAGTTACGTGGATATATTGAAGCAACATCTCAATACATTAGTCAGGAAGTTAAAGCTTGTTCGCAAATGTGTCTTCCAAATGGACAATGACCCCAAGCATATTTCCAAAGTTGTGGCAAAATAGTTTAAGGACAACAAAGTCAAGGTATTGGAGTGGCCATCACAAAGCCCTGACCTCAACCCTATAGAACATTTGTGAGCAGAACTGAAAAAGCATGTGCGTGCAAGGAGGCCTACAAACCTGACTCAGTTACACCAGCTCTGTCAGGAGGAATGGGCCAACATTTCCCCAAATTATTGTAGGAAGCTTGTGGAAGGCCACCTGAAACCTTTTACCCAAGTTAAACAATTTAAAGGCAATGCTACCTGGGAATGTGATGAAAGAAATCAAATCTTCGGGCACATCTGCCAACCTCCTGCTAGTAGCTCATATGGTCTTCGGGATGTCCCCCAGTGCACCTTAACTCATCAACCTGTACTCCAAAAGCCTCTGTAGCAATAACACAGTGTAAGGTTTTGTCTTGCCTGGCGAATGTAGACACTATGCTCTGCTGAGTGTGCACTGGTGTAAATTACATATGTAAAAACACTTTAATCTACGGGATCAGTTTCCCCCCCACGGGATGGTTGAAACTAACATGTGCTAAGGTGATTAGCATGATGTTGTAAGTAACAACATTCCCCAGGACATATACATGTTGCATTTGGGTAGAAAGCTTAAAGTCTTGTTAATCTAACTGCACTGTCCAATTTACAGTAGCTATTACAGTGGAACAATACCATCCTATCGTTTGTGTGGAGTGCACAACAACAAAAAACTTTTTATCACTGCAACTGGTATGATACATTCACCTCTGAAGTTAAATAATGTACTTATATTCAGTAATCTTGTCATCCTGAGGGTCCCAGATATAAAATGTAGCATAATTTTGTTTGATAAAATCCATTTTTATATTCAAAATGTAGGAAATGGGTCCTACAGTTTGAACTCCTGCTGTTAAACTTTAGCAAATGTATTAAAAAAACTACTGAAATATCACATTTACATGTTCATCTTTCCCTCAATCCTGACTTGTCTCCCAGCACCTGCCGCTGAATAATATATCCACAGCATAATGTTGCCACCTCATCGAAAGGATGGTGCCAGGCTTCCTCCAGACATTACACTTTTGTCAAACTCCAAGAGGATTGTCATGTGCCTTTTACTGAGTAGTGGCTTCCGTTTGGCCATTCTACCATAATGACCTGATTGGTGGACTGCTGCAGAGATGGTTGCCCTTCTGGAATTTTCTCCCATCTCCACAGAGGAACTCTGGAGCTCTGTCAGAGTGACAATCGGGTTTGTGGTCACCTGACTGACAAAGGCCCTTTTACCCCGATTGCTCCGTTTATCCGGTCGGACAGCTCTAGGAAGAGTCTTGGTGGTTCCAAACTTCTTCCATTTAAGAATGATGGTGGCCACTGTGTTCTTGGGGACCTTAAATGCTGCAGAAATATTTTAGTACCCTTCCCCAGATCTGTGCCTCGACACAATCCTGTCTCGGAGCTCTACGGACAATTCCTTCTACCACATGGCTTGGTTTTTGCTCTGACATGCACTGTCAACTGTGGGACCTCACATACCTTTTTAAAATCAATTGAATTTTCCACAGGTGGCCTCGAAACAAGTTGTAAAACATCTCAAGGATGATACATTGAAACAGGCTGCACCTGAGCTAAATGTTGAGTCTCATAGCAAAGGGTATGAATACTTATATTAATAAGGTATTTCTGTTTTGAATTTTTCATAAATTTGGGGTATTGTGTGTTGATTGTTGAGGATTTTTTGAAATCGATTTTAGAAAAAGGCTGTAACGTAGCAAAATGTGGAACAAGTCAAGAGTTTTAGTTACAATATAAACACATACTTAAAAAAAATATTTGCACTGTAGATTATGTAATTTAAAAATATATATTTATATGTGTACAGGAATGTCACAGGAATGTCACAATATTGTGACCAGAGTCGACAGCAAGCTTATGAAAGAACTGAGAGATGGGGCTTGGATCGATGGTAATCGCATACAGGAAAACAAGCTTGTCGACGTGTACCACCGCCATACAGACCCACGCACTCCACAGTGGTGGAAAAAGTCCTCAATGGTCATACTTGAGTAAAAGCAAAAACAACTTAATAGAAAATGACTCAAGTAAAAGTGAAAGTCACACAGAAAAAGGCTACCTCAGTAAAAATCTAAAAGTATCCCGCTTGAAATGTACTAAAGTAAAGTGATGGAACAAGTACTCAATTGTCAAAAGTAAAGTAAATGCTATTCATCAAATTCCTTAAGCAAACTAGACGGCAAAAGTGTTACATTTAAAGGACAGCCAGGAGCACACTCCAATGCTCAGACATAATTTACAAACGCAGTATTTGTGTTTAGTGAGTCTGCCAGATCAGAGGCAGTAGAGATTACATCGCATTATATTGCTGTCCTGCCTTAGCATTCGAAATGTTACAAGTAGGGCTACTTTTGAGTGTCAGGGTAAATTTATGGGAGTAAAACTGTAGTGTAGTGGAGCAAAAGTAAAAGTGTTAAAAAATATACATCTTAAAGTAAAGTACAAATATCCCCAAAAAATGACTTAAGTAGTACTTTAAAAGTTAATTGGTGGACTTTCTGTCCTTAACGCGTTTGAGCCAATCAGTCATGTTGTGACAAGGTAGGGGTTGTATACAGAAGATAGCACTATTTGGTAAAAGACCATGTTCATATTACGACATGAACAGCTCAAATAGGCTAAGAGATACGACAGTCCATCATTACTGATATGAAGGTCAGTCAATCCGTAAAACGTCAAGAACTTTGAAAGTTTATTCAAGTGCAGAAGCAAAAGCTCTATGATGAAACTGGCTCTCATGCGAACAGCCACATGAAAGGAAGACCCAGAGTTACCTCTGCTGCAGAGGACAAGTTCATTAGAATTACCAACCTCAGAAATTGCAGCCCAGATAAATGTTTCACAGAGTTCCAGTAACAGACACATCTCAACATCAACTGTTCAGAGGAGACTGTGTGAATCAGACTTCATGGTTGTATTGCGGCAATGAAACCACTACTAAAGGACACCAATAATAAGATGACACTTGCTAGGGCCAAACAACTGTTATAAAATAATTTACACACCACACACACACACACACACATACACATACAGTGAGAATTTGAGATTATGTGTGCTACTGATTGAGCTCAGACAAACTAAAACATTCTTGTGCATGTGCAGCATATCCCCCTCCATGACCCCACACATGACTCAAGATCACAGACAAAATCAACAAAAATTCTGACAAAATTTAACGTTTCTTGAAAACATTGTTCACTAATGGGGAATGCAGTCAGAGACAATAAAGGTGCTGCAGATGACAGTCCCCCCCAGTTCTCTCTTTGCTGAAGCCATGAGTTCACATTTCAGTGCTCAACAGGTCATAGATCTTATTTCTTCAGATGTCCAGGAGGATCAAGATAACAATGATTTAGAAGAGGAGGAGGTATCTGAAGAAGATCAGGAAGAATACAACCCAGAGCACGATGCATCATCTTCAGATGAAGAAGAAATCCCTCAAGCTGAAAGAGACAGTTTTGTCAAAAAACTGCAAAACGTCATAAGAATGACCTATGGGCCCACAAGACATGCAGTTGCCCATGACCAGGACATCGCCTCAACATTCTACATGTTCATCACACAAGCCAAATTATTTCTGTAAATACGGAGACAACTGGAAAAGGATGGATGAGATTGACCTGCGTGCCTACATAGGGCTGCCAATCTCAGCGGGTGTGTATAGGTCCAGAGGCATGGCTACATGTAGTCTCTGTGCAGAGAGTGGAAGGGCAAGTTCTTTCACACTTTCTCAAGAATGCTACGATTTGTCAACCGTGAGTCAAGACCTGCAAGACGTGTGAGAGACAAACTGGCGACCATAAGAGAGGTCTGGAAGAAGTGGGTGGAGCGTCTGCCATATCTCTACAATCCTGGGCCTGAAGTAACAGTGGCTGAGCAACTGGTTCCATTCAGAGGTAAAAACAAAATTCATATCTGTAATGTAAGTGATTTGTACTGTTAATTTTATTATGTATTGCTGTAATATCATTGATTTATGTGATTGTTTTCTGTGACACTGACACTAATTACTGATAGTGATCTCTTTTGTCAAAAGGTCGCTGTCCTTTCCGGCGGTATATGCTCAGCAAGCCAGCAAAGTATGGCATCAAGATAAGGGTGGCCTGTGACGCACAATCCAGCTACGCTTGGAAGATGCAAGTCTATACAGGGAAGCCGACCAGTGGAGGCCCAGAGAAGAACCAGGGGAGTGCCCACAAACTGTTAGGGCCTACAAAAGCTGTCCCAACAGCAGAGCTTTCTTTTCAACACCATTGAGTGAATCCTTATCACCACTACACCTGGCTATCAGTGGGGCCTTGTCTGGCAGAGAAACAGTTAATTCAGCCTCATTTACTGCCTTTAAAAAAAACATAGCTGATATTGCTGACTTGTTTAAACAAATGTGGTTTCTACTGACAATTGAGATGTACCAACTATGGCATAAGGGGACGACAAGCGGATAAGAGGCAATCCGTAATTTCGATTAAGACATTAATGAGCGAGCTGGGACGGACGTAGTCAATATAATTGTTCAGCACTTTTGAAATGTACAGCGACATAATTCAGAACATGGGCCGTTTTTACAATATTATCCCTGTACACCAAGTTAGAACTGTAGGATAAATAAAGGGGGCATACAAGCAGACAATGAAAGCTCTTACAATATTCCATGATTGCATTTCTCTAAAACTGGCTATAGGCTACATGTGCACCACCAAGGCAGAACAGTAGGCTGAGTTATGAGGGGGAAAGGGACCAAATTATTAGGGTGATGCATATGGGCTACTAACAGCTTACTACACAATATAGACTTAGCATTACTTTCTTAGCTACAGTATGGCATATTAAACCAACCTGGATAAAACCTAGTTTTGAACATATTTTTTGATAGCGAGAGACACATTCAACTTTACGGTTGGAAAGTAGAGTTCTTGATATTATAGACTTGCCTTTGTAGACAGGGAAAGTTGTTTGCGGGGGTAATGCCGGCTATATTGTAATAGGGTTATTTTTTTCTCAATTTCCCACATTTTTCATAACCAAGAGTCCAGCAATGTAAAACTTTGGTTGCATCGAAACTATTATGCAGTCATTGGCAGCAACGCACTACCACACTCGCAGTGGTAGGTTGGGAGAGGGGACTATTTTCAAGAATCATGAATTAGGAAACAAGGTCTCGTTTGATAGGCAATTCATTGAATGTAAAGTTACAATAGAGAAAATAGACAAAAAAATTAAATAAGTAATACGTTTAAAATAATGCCACCAATCAAAAGAGCACTTATTTAATAGGATGGCAAAGGGGCAGGTACTCCTGCACCCCCAGGGCTCTATCTCTACATGTAGTTATGAATTTGTGTGACATGGAAAATAAGTGATATCCTATATTTATTCATAGGTAGGTGATCATCAGTCATTGACTGGCCATAGAGACATGCAGCATTCATGCAGCATTAGACAAAGGGTAGCTCTATGCACAGGAAGGTATGGTTAACAGTCTTGCATATGGTAAATGCTAGTGTTTGCCTGCAGAGCGCTGATATCAGGACTGCAGTGAAAATGATCTAAAATAATGTCATATCATCAGATAAAGTGTATCTGCCAGAGATATTGCATGCAAATTCCATAAAACAGATACTGTATACAATTATTGTTTCCAGGGGCTTTCATTTTTATGAGAAAAAAACATGTTGGTATACCAAGTAGATTTAGAAAGAACTGTCTGCAACTGTGCATTTGCTCTTTTCTCTTATAAGAAAAGCATATACAAATGTATGAAAAAGGCATGTCTGAATGGATTTGTATTTTGTCTGTATATTATTAGCACCTCATGGTAGAGAACAGTACAGCACAGGCATCATTCTGAGTCTGGACATGCCTCCTACACACAGATGTGAGTGCTAGCACTGCAGAATCTCTAAGAGTGTGGGAGTAGAAAAACAAGATGACTGAATAGACAGATTATAGTCAGGCTCAGACAAAGAAATACATTAAAGTGACTATCTGTTAATGAAAATCCAATTATGCATACACATACCGACGTCTAAGGGAACACACAGGGTCTCAGACATTTATAATCCTCCGAGGAGACACTGTACGGCTAAATACAGAATCAAAAACAATATCCTCCTTTTTACAGTGTGTTGTTTATCGTGATGCTAGGCTATACTGTATTTGAATGACACTTGTTTTGTAACTCTACTGTTAGAAGTGGTTTGCAGGTGTGCTGACATGACATAAGGCTTCATATGACTGCAACTCTAATTATCAGAGATGTCTGTTGGGGAACGACCAAGCATGAAGCACTCTGACAATCTACAGGGACATTAAGGTCAACAAATGAATTAACGCTAGCAGAAAAAAAAACATCTTCAGCAGATATCCTAGTTGTTTGTGAAGCAGACGTGCCAAGAGGACAATTTAGACATACACATGTAAACCAGCACCTCTCTCTCTCTCTGGGCAAATGTAAACCAGCACCTCTCTCTCTGGGCAAATGTAAACCAGCACCTCTCTCTGGGCACATGTAAACCAGCACCTCTCTCTCTCTCTGGGCATATGTAAATCAGCACCTCTCTCTCTGGGCACATGTAAACTAGCACCTCTCTCTCTGGTCACATGTATACTAGCACCTCTCTCTCTGGAGAAAAACACCTTTGAAAATATGGAGAACAACATATTTGATATTATGGTATTTATCAGTTTTGTGAAATGACCGTCATAAACATAAACTCCATAATTACCTGGGAAAGTAATCACTCCTGTGTATAGCCTTTTCATGAAGCTGAACATAAGAAGTGTAACTCGTTAGTCATCGCTCCATCTGAGGCAACATCTTTTCAATTATCTTCCCATCATCAATCACAAATTTCTGCTGCATGGGAACTTTATTTTAATTACATACATGCTAGTTAATCATGGCGTGTTCATTTGTCTTCACAAAAGGCCAGCATGTAAAAAAAAATCTTACATAAAAACTGAATATTGTGTTTCTCATTTGTTACTTGGTGATGTCATGGAAATTAACAACAGGGACTCAAAGTCGAACTAAAATGAATCATTCTTTGTTGCCAGGGAAGTCCTGTTAGCTCTCTTAAAAGCTGAAGAGCTCAATGACTTTCAACGTGGCACTGTCATCAGATGTCATCACCTTTCCAACAAGTCGGTTCGTCAAATTTCTGCCCTGCTAGAGTTGCCCCAGGCCACTGTAAGTGCTGTTATTGTGAAGTGGAAACGTCTAGGAGTAACAATGGCTCACCCGCGAAGTGGTAGACCACAGAAGCTCACAGAAAGGGACAGCAGATGGCTGAAGTGTGTAGCATCTAAAAATTGTATGTCCTTGGTTCCAAAACCATCTACCTCCGGAAGCAACGTCAGAACAAGAACTGTTCATCGGGAGCTTCATGAAATGGGTTTCAATGGCCAAGCAGGCGCACAAAAGCCTAAGATCACCATGCGCAATATCAAGTGTCGACTGGTGTGGTGTAAAGCTTGCCGCCATTGGACTCTGGAGAAGTGGAAATGCGTTCCCTGGAGTGATAAATCACGCTTAACCATCTGGCACTCCGACGAACTACTGGGTTTGCGGATGCCAGGAGAATGCTACTTGCACGAATGCATTGTGCTAACTGTAAAGTTTGGTGGAGGAGAAATAATCATCTGAGGCTGTTTTTCATAGTTCGGGCGAGGCACCTTAGTTCCAGTGAAGGGAAATCTTAATGCTGCAACAGACAATGACATTCTAGACGATTCTGTGCTTCCAACTTTGTGGCAATAGTTTGGGGAAGGCCCACAAAGCGAGGTCCATACAGAAATGGTTTGTCACCCTGTGTGGAAGAACCTGACTGGCCTGCATAGAACTCTGACCTCAACCAAACCAAACACATTTGGGATAAATTGGAACATAGACTGCGAGCCAGGTCAAATAGCCCAACTTCAGTGCCCAACCTCACTAATGCTCGTGGCTGAATGGAAGCAAGTCCCCGTAGCAATGTTCCAACATCCTATTGGAAAATCTTCCCAGAAGAGTGGAGGCTGTTGTCACAACCAAGGGGGGGGGGGCAACTCCAAGTCAATGCCCATGGTTTTGGGATGAGATGTTGACGAGCATATTTTTGGCCATATAGTATATGTGTGTATATAGTATATGTGTGTATATGTGTGTGTGTGTATATATATATATATATATATATATATATATATATATATATATATATATATATATATATATATATATATACATACACAGTGGGGAGAACAAGTATTTGATAACCTGCAAAATCGGCAGTGTTTCCTATTTACAAAGCATGTAGAGGTCTGTAATTTTTATCATAGGTACACTTTAACTGTGAGAGACGGAATCTAAAACAAAAATCCAGAAAATCACATTGATGATTTTTAAGTAATTAATTTGCATTTTATTGCATGACATAAGTATGTGATCACCTACCAACCAGTAAGAATTCCAGCTCTCACAGGCCTGTTAGTTTTTCTTTAAGAAAAACTCTCTCCTGTTCTCCACTCATTTCCTGTATTAACTGCACCTGTTTGAACTTGTTACCTGTATAAAAGACACCTGTCCACACACTCAATCAAACAGACTACAACCTCTCCACAATGGTCAAGACCAGAGAGCTGTGTAAGGACATCAGGGATACAATTGTAGACCTGCACAAGGCTGGGATGGGCTACAGGACAATAGGCAAGCAGCTTGGTGAGAAGGCAACAACTGTTGGCACAATTATTAGAAAATGGAAGAAGTTCAAGATGATGGTCAATCACCCTCGGTCTGGGGCTCCATGCAAGATCTCCCTTTGTGGGGCATCAATGATCATGAGGAAGGTGAGGAATCAGCCCAGAACTACACGGCAGTACCTGGTCAATGACCTGAAGAGAGCTTGGACCACAGTCTCAAAGAAAACCATTAGTAACACATTACGCCATCATGGATTAAAATCCTGCAGCGCACGCAAGGTCCCCCAGCTCAAGCCAGCGCATGTCCAGGCCCATCTGAAGTTTGCCAATGACCATCTAGATCACATATGTCAGAGTCAAGGCCCGCGGGCCACATCCGGCCCGCGAGAAGGTTTTTTACGGCCCCTGGGATGATCTTGATTTATTATTAGAACCGGCCCGCAGACCGCAGCAAGCCGGCAGCCCGCAGATCTTTTACACGCACCAATACTACATTTCCCACAATGCAACGGTGACGCACCGAGCAGTAGGCTGCTTCATTTCAATATTTATTGGCACAGCAGTCGTCAGCATCACAGTAAAATTAACTTTCAGATACCCATCAAAAATGGCAAAACGGAAGGTGGACACTGAGAACCGGGGGTTTCAAACAAGGTGGGAGTCGGAGTATATGTTCACGGAGGTAGCTGGAAAACCTGTGTGTCTTCTGTGTGGAGAAAGTGTGGCGGTACTGAAAGAGTATAATCTGAGACGACATTATGAAACGAAACACGCGGACAAAAACAAGAATATGGACATGGAACAAAGGCTACAAAAGGCAGAGGAATTAAAACGAGGCCTCAAATCTCGACAGGCTCTGTTCAAAAAAGCCAAATCACAAGGCCAGGCTGCTGTCAAGGCCAGTTTTATTTTGGCAGAAGAGATCGCTAAATCAGCCCGGCCATTTACGGAGGGGGATTTCATCAAAAACTGCATGATTAAAGTTTGTGACGAATATTTGTTTTCACTGCATGTTACTTCTCCTTAAACAAAGTGTTGTTTTTGATTAATAGATTTTTGCACTTTATTTTATTGTATTTCAATCCAATTATATTTTAAAAATATTTCAGTTGAGTGGATGATAGAAAATTGCTATTATTGTTTTTTTCTTTGAAGTAAATTTAGCCCACTTTTGCTAAAATAGAAAATATAGGCTACTGATGGTGCCTTGAATACCGGTTTCTTTCATTTAATGTTCATGTTATGGGGATTTTTATATAAAGGAAATTTGTCTTTTGTGTCTGTTGAAAATTAAAGATTACTGACAGAGCCATAAGAAAATATTGCTTTATTTATCTGATCATATTGGAATATATTTGTTAGGTTTTCAGTAGGTTCAATTAGGTTCACTAGACTATATGCGTCATTTAAAAATTTTTCAATGAACATTCGAACAGTCCGGCCCTCGGCTTGTAGCTAAATTTTTTATTTGGCCCTCCGTCCATTTGACTTTGACACCCCTGATCTAGATGATCTGGAGGAGGAATGGGAGAAGGTCATGTGGTCTGATGAGACAAAAATAGAGCTTTTTGGTCTGAACTCCACTCGCCGTGTTTGGAGGAAGAAGAAGAATGAGTACAACCCCAAGAACATCATCCCAACCATGAAGCATGGAGGTGGAAACATCATTCTTTGGGGATGCTTTTCTGCAAAGGGGACGCGAGATGTATCGCGAGATCTTGGCCAACAACCTCCTTCCCTCAGTATGAGCATTGAAGATGGGTCGTGGCTGGGTCTTCCAGCATGACAAAGACCCAAAACACACAGCCAGGGCAACGAAGGAGTGGTTCCGAAAGAAGCATCTCAAGGTCCTGGAGTGGCCTAGCCAGTCTCCAGACCTGAACCCAATAGAAAATATTTGGAGGGAGCTGAAAGTCCGTATTGCCCAACAACAGCCCCGAAACCTGAAGGATCTGGAGAAGGTCTGTATGGAGGAGTGGGCCAAAATCACTGCTGCAGTGTGTGCATACCTGGTCAAGAACTGCAGGCAACGTATGATCTCTGTAATTGCAAACAAAGGTTTGTGGAACAAATACTTATGTCATGCAATAAAATGCAAATTAATGACTTAAATCATACAATGTGATTTTCTGGATTTTTGATGCCATCTCTCACAGATTCCATCTCTCACAGTTGAAGTGTACCTATCATAAAAATTACAGACCTCTACATGCTTTGTAAGTAGGAAAACCTGCAAAATCGGCAGTGTATCAAATACTTGTTATCCCCAATGTATATGTACATACATACAGACATACATACATGTGAATGTATATGTATGTGTATATATATATATATATGTATGACCTTGCACTCCTCCACCTTCCCTTTGAGGATGCCCCACAGATGCTCAATAGGGTTTAGGTCTGGAGAATTGCTCAGCTTCTTTAGCAAGGCAGTGGTCATCTTGGAGGTGTGTTTGGGGTCGTTATCATGTTGGAATACTGCCCTGCGGCTCAGTCTCCGAAGGGAGGGGATAATGCTCTGCTTCAGTATGTCACAGTACATGTTGGCATTCATGGTTCCCTCAATGAACTGTAGCTCCCCAGTGCCGGCAGCACTCATGCAGCTCCAGACCATGACACTCCCACCACCATGCTTGACTGTAGGCAAGACACACTTGTCTTTGTACTCCTCACCTGGTTGCCGCCACACACGCTTGACACCATCTGAACCAAATAAGTTTATCTTGGTCTCATGTTGAACTTCCAGTGACCAGTCAATATGAGAGCGATGACACCAAATTTAACACACCTGCTCCCCATTCACACCTGAGACCTTGTAACACTAATGAGTCACATGACACCGGGAAGGGAAAATGGCTAATTGGGCCCAATTTGGACATTTTCACTTAGGGGTGTACTCACTTTTGTTGCCAGCGGTTTAGACATTAATGGCTGTTATTTTGAGGGGACAGAAAATGCACACTGTTATACAAGCTGTGCACCCACTACTTTACATTGTAGCAAAGTGTCATTTCTTCAGTGTTGTCACATGAAAAGAAATACTCAAATATTTACAAAAATGTGAGGGGTGTACTCACATTTGTGATATACTGTATATATATATGTGTATGTATATATATGTACAGTGCATTCTGAATGTATTCAGGGCCCTTGACTTTTTCCACATGTTGTTACATTGCAACCTTTTTTATCTCATCCATCTACACACAATACCCCATTATGACAAAACAAAAACTGGTTTGTAGAATTTTTTAAAAGTAAAATAAATAAATGTATTGTCACATTTCCATAAGTATTCAGTATTGACTCAGTACTCTGTTGAAGCACCTTTGGCAGTGATTTCAGACTCGAGTCTTCTTGGGTATGAGGCTACAAGCTTGGCACACCGGTATTTGGGAAGTTTCTCCCATTCTTCTCTGCAGATCCTCTCAAGCTCTGTAAGGTTTGATGGGGAGCTTCGCTGCACAGCTGTTTTCAGGTCTCTCCAGATATGTTCAGTCGGGTCTGGGCTCTGGTTGGGCCACTCAAAGTCACTCCTGCGTTGTCTTGTCTGTATGCTTAGGGTTGTTGTCCTGTTGGAAGGTGAACTTTGCCCCAGTCTGAGGTACTGAGCAGGATCTTAATGTACTTTGCTCTGCTCATCTTCCCATCAGTCCTGACTAGTCTCCCAGTCCATGCCATTGAAAAATATCCCCATTGCATGATGATTCCACCACCATGCTTCACTGAGAGACGAAGGTTTAAAGTCATGCATCCTCCGATACACAACCCAACCAAGCCGCACTGCTTCTTTACATAGCACGCATCCAACCCGGAAGCCAGCCGCACCAATGTGTCGGAGGAAACACTGTGCACCTGGCAACCTTGGTTAGCACGCACTGCGCCCGGCTCGCCACAGGAGTCACTGGTGCGCGATGGGACAAGGACATCCCTACCTGCCAAACCCTCCCACCCTAGCATTTTGTCCAGCTAGCAGCAGGTAACTTGGTCACGGAAATTGGAAAAGCAATCAAATGAAATCGTTTACCTTTGATGAGCTTCGAATGTTTTCACTCACAAGACTCCCAGTTAGATAGCAAATGTTCCTTTTTTCCAAAAATATTATTTTTGTAGGCGAAATAGCTTTGTTCTTCACGTTTGGCTGAGAAATCGCCGGCAAATTGCAGTCACGAAAACACAGATTATTTTTCTCCAAATTAGCTCCATACTATCAACAGAAACATGGCAAACATTGTTTATAATCAATCCTCAAGGTGTTTTTCAAATATCTATTCGATAATATATCCATCGGGACAATTAGTTTTTCAGTAGGACCGATTGGAGTAATGGCTACCTCTGTATTTTACGTGAGAATCTCTCTGGGGGCATCAGGTGACCACTTGCACAATGTAGCCGCCTACGGCTATTCTTCAACATAAATGCGTAAAACTACGTCACAATGCTGTAGACTGTTATACAGTTCTGTTATACTCACAGACAATATCTTTACAGTTTTGGAAATGTTAGAGTGTTTTCTATCCTAAGCTGTCAATTATATGCATATTCTAGCATCTTGTCCTGACAAAATATCCCGTTTAAAACGGGAATGTTTTTTTTTCAAAAAATGAAAATACTGCCCCTACAGTCGCAACAGGTTAAAAACATCCTGAAGTTCTACGAACTGTAATATAACTTTTTTGACTTTTTGTCTGAACTAAGTGATCACGCATTGAGCATTTGGATTACTGGGCTAAACGCGTTAACAGAAAGGAGGTATATGGACATAAATGATGGACTTTATTGAACAAAACAAACATTTATTGTGGAACTGGGATTCCTTGATAAAAATCATCAAAGGTAAGTGAATATTTATAATGCTATTTCTGGGTTTTGTGACACCTCTCCTTCTTTGGAAAATGACTGTATGTTTTTCTGTGACTTGGCGCTGACCAAACATAATCTCAAGGTGTGCTATCGCTGTAAAGCCTTTTTGAAATCTGACACTGTGGCTGGATTAGTGAGTAGTTTATCTTTAAAATGATGTACAATACCTGTATGCTTGAGGAATTTTAATTTTGAGATTTCTGTTGTTTTGTTTTCTGATTTCTGTTGTTTTGAATTTGGCGCCCTGCAATTTCATGCTGGCGTCCCAGATATCCCAGAGAAGTTGTTTAAATCAAATTTTACTGCTTGTGTCAGTTACTTGATGTGGAATATAGTTCCATTTAATCATGGCTCTATGTAGTACTCTGTGCACCTCCCATAGTCTGTTCTGGACTTGGGGACTGTGAAGAGACCTCTTGTGGCATGTCTTGTGGGGTATGCATGAGTGTCCGAGCTGTGTGCCATTACTTTCGACAGAGAGCTCGGTGCATTCAACATGTCAATACCTCTCATAAATAAAAGCAGTGATGAAGCCAATCTCTCCTCCACTTTCAGCCATGACAGATTGACATGCATATTATTAATATTAGCTCTCTGTGTACATCCAAGGGCCAGCCGTGCTGCCCTGTTCTGAGCCAATTGCAATTTTCCTAAGTCCTTTTTTGTGGCACCTGACCACACGACTGAACAGTAGACAAGGTGCAACAAAAAACTAGGGCCTGTAGGACCTGCCTTGTTGATAGTGTTGTTCAGAAGGCAGAGCATCACTTTATTATAGACAGACTTCTCCCCAACTTAGCTACTACTGCATCATTATGTTTTGACAATGACAGTTTACAATCTAGTGTTACTCCAAGCAGTTTAGTCATCTCAACTTGCTCAATTTCCACATTTATTACAATATTTAGTTTAAGTCCAGGGTTTAGTGAGTGTTTTGTTCCAAATACAATGCTTTTAGTTTTAGAAATATTTAGGGCTAAGTTATTCCTTGCCACACACTCTGAAACTAACTGCAGCTCTTTGTTGAGTGTTGCAGTCATTTCAGTTGCTGTAGTATCTGATGTGTATAATGTTGAGTCGTCATCCGCATACATACATACACACTCTGGCTTTACTCAAAGTCAGTGGCATGTCGTTAGTAAAAATTGAAAAAAGCAAGCAGTCATCATATTAGGGATGTCTAGGTGAAAGATCACAGCCTGGAGGTTTGTTGGGCCATTGTCCTTTTGAGAAACAAATGATTGTCCCACTAAGCCCAAACCAGATGGCATGGCGTGTCGCTGCAGAATGCTGTGGTAGCCATGCTGGTTAAGTGTGCCTTAAATTCTAAATAAATCACAGACAGTGTCACCAGTAAAGCACGCCCACTCCTTAACCCCTCCTCCTCCATGCTTTACGGGTGGATCCACACATGCGAAGATCATCCGTTGGAACCAAACATCTCCAATTTGGACTCTAGACAAAAGGACAAATTTCCACCAGTCTAATGTCCATTGCTCATATTTTTTGGCACAACCAAGTTGCTTTTTCTAATTGGTATCCTTTAGTAGTGTTTTTTTTGTGCAGCAATTCGACAATGAAGGCCTGATTCACACAGTGTCCTCTGAACAGTTGATGTTGAGATGTGTCTGTTACTTGAACTCTGTGAAGCATTTATTTGGGCTGCAATTTCTGATGCTGCTAACTCTAATGAACTTATCCTCTGCAGCAGAAGTAACTCTGGGTCTTCCATTCCTGTGGCGGTCCTCATGAGAGCCAGTTTCATCATAGCTCTTGGTGGTTTTTGCAACTGCACTTGAATAAACTTTCAAAGTTTTTGAAATATTCTGTATTGATTGATCTTCATGTCTTAAAGTACTGATGGAATGTCTTTCTCTTTGCTTGTTTGAGCTGTTGTTGCCGTAATATGAATTTGGTATTCTACCAAATAGGGATATCTTCTGCATACCACACATACCTTCTCACAACACAACTGATTGGCTTACATGCATTAAGAAGGAAAGAAATTCCACATATCTTTTACCAAGGCACACCGGTTAATTGAAATGCAAGCCAGGTGACTACGAAGCTGGTTGGGAGAATGCCAAGAGTGTGGAAAGCTGTCATTAAGGCAAAGGCTGGCTACTTGTAGAATCTCAAATGTAAAATATTTAAAACTTTTTTGGTTACTCCATGATTCCATGTGTGTTATTTCATAGTTTTGATGTCTTCGCTATTATTGTACAATATAGAAAATATAAAAAATGAAGAAAAGCCTTTGAATGTGTCACATCTGTCCTGCTACACTCCTTAGTGGACATCCGGTGTCTCCTTGACCTGCAGTCATTCCCCCAGTTCTCCCCCTCTCCCTCTTCTTCTCTGTGTGATTGTGTGGTTGGAAACCAGCTGCAACCCGTTCTATAATCAAGACCTACAAATACTCAGTCTTGCCACTTCCACACTACCAGATCATAATCTCCGTTCAGTCAGTCATGCGTCTAGCTATTTGTTGTTATTTAAGATCTTGTATCCTGCTCTGCCTATTTCTTTGCCTGATGCTGTTTCTCCTCTCACTGCAGTTTTGCTGCTCTGACTCTGGTTCCTGTCTCCTGTTCCACATCTCACCACCCTGCTATCCTGCTCTGGATTCAACTCATCATCACTCCCTTAGATTCCCCTCCGGACCTGTTTACCTTGCCCCAACACAGCTCATTCCAACCTCAGCCACCACATCTGCTTTCCTACAACTCATCCAAGCTTCCCTGGATCTGCACTTCATCTCTCCCTGTGTTACAATAAAAATATTGGTTCATTCATTCCTGTTTCCTGGTCTGAGTCTGCTCTTGGGTTCCCCTGTGCTGCTCTGCTGATCAGAATAAGTAGTAGTCTTAAAACTTTCGACCGATAGTGTAGGTAGAGAAAGAGCCTAGGTGGTACAAGTAGGTAGATAGAGCCCAGGGGGTACAGGAAGGTAGACAAAGGGATTAGGGGTACAGCTAGGTAGAAAAATAGTCTAGGGGCTACAGGTACAGTGAGGGAAAAAAGTAGTATTTGATCCCCTGCTGATTTTGTACATTTGCCCACTGACAAAGAAATGATCAGTCTATAATTTTAATGGTAGGCTTATTTGGACAGTGAGTGACAGAATAACAACAACAAAAATCCAGAAAAACGCATGTCAAAAATGTTATAAATTGATTTCCATTTTAATGAGAGAAATATGTATTTGACCCCCTCTCAATCAGAAAGATTTCTGGCTCCCAGGTGTCTTTTATACAGGTAACGAGCTGAGGTTAGGAGCACACTCTTAAAGGGTGTGCTCCTAATCTCAGTTTGTAACCTGTATAAAAGACACCTGTCCACAGGAGAAGATTCCTAACTCTCCACCATGGCCAAGACCAAAGAGCTCTCCAAGGATGTCAGGGTCTAGATTGTAGACCTACAGAAGGCTGGAATGGGCAACAAGACCATTGCCAAGCAGCTTGGTGAGAAGGTGATAACAGTTGGTGCGATTATTCGCAAATGGAAGAAACACAAAAGAACTGTCTATCTCCCTTGGCCTGGGGCTCCATGCAAGATCTCACCTCGTGGAGTTGCAATGATCATGAGAACAGTGAGGAATCAGCCCAGAACTACAGGGGAGGATCTTGTCAATGATGTCAAGGCAGCTGGGACCATAGTCACCAAGAAAACAATTGGTAACACACTATGCCGTGAAGGACTGAAATCCTGCAGCGCTCGCAAGGTCCCCCTGCTCAAGAAAGCACATATACAGTACATGCCCGTCTGAAGTTTGCCAAGGAACATCTGAATGATTCAGAGGACAACTGGGTGAAAGTGTTATGGTCAGATGAGACCAAAACGGAGCTCTTTGGCATCAACTCAACTCGCCGTGTTTGGAGGAGGAAGAATGCTGCCTATGACCCCAAGAACACTATCCCCACCGTCAAACATGGAGGTGGAAACATTGTGCTTTGGGGGTATTTTTCTGCTAAGGGGATAGGACAACTTCACTCCATCAAAGGGACGATGGACGGGGCCAAGGACCGTCAAATCTTGGGTGAGAAACTCCTTCCCTCAGCCAGGGCATTGAAAATGGTTCGTGATTGGGTATTCCAGCATGACAATGACCCAAAACACACAGCCAAGGCAACAAAAGAGTGGTTCAAGAAGAAGCACATTAAGGTCCTGGTAAGGCCTAGCCTCGAAACCTTAATGACTTGGAGATGATCTGCAAAGAGGAGTGGGACAAAATCCCTTCTGAGATGTGTGCAAACCTGGTGGCCAACTACAAGAAACGTCTGACCTCTGTGATTGCCAACAAGGGTTTTGCCACAAAGTACTAAGTCATGTTTGCAGAGGGGTCAAGTACTTATTTCCCTCATTAAAATGCAAATAAATGTATACAAAATTTTACATTAGTTTTTCTGGATAATGTTGGTGTTATTCTGTCTGTCACTGTTCAAATAAACCTATCATTAAAATGATAGACTGATAATTTCTTTGTCAGTGGGCAAACAAAATCAGCAGGGGATCAAATACTTTTTTTCCCTCACTGTAGGTAGAGAAATAGTCTAGAGGGTACAGCTAGGTA
Organism: Oncorhynchus masou masou; assembly: GCF_036934945.1. Classification (NCBI taxonomy): domain Eukaryota; kingdom Metazoa; phylum Chordata; class Actinopteri; order Salmoniformes; family Salmonidae; genus Oncorhynchus; species Oncorhynchus masou. The sequence continues at coordinate 69,106,004 of NC_088220.1, forward strand.
GAGAAAGTCTGTGCCAAACTGCTCTGCCTCACCTACTAGATTGTGCTCTACCCTCATGCTGACATCAAAGCCCTGGTGTCTCTGGTAGGGCTCAAAGTTGACCGAGGCGTTGTCCTCCAACAGGCTGTGTAGAGCCTGGCCATGGACGACACACCTCAAAACGGATCCACAGATAACTGTACAGGGACATATCAAACCAATAAGCAACACATAAGTCGTTCAGCTATACGTACTTTAGCAGATATGAGAGAGCATATTAAGGTCAGTTCCTCTAAATTCAGGAAATGTACCAATTGCAATCTCCACAAAGATAATGTGCAATGTTCAACTAATTTCCTGTGAGGTATCTGACATACTTGAGTACTAGAGACATACTTGCAGTGCTTGTGTGCTCCTGGGAAGCGCTGGATAAGGATCTGGACGGTGGAGTGGGAGAAACAGAAGAAGTCTGTTCCTGAAGGCATGATGTGGGCCATAAATGTAAGATAATGAGAGAAAAATCATACATTGAAATGTATCCACCGAGTCTATAAGTCAGTCTAAACAGCAAGCAGGTATCTTAGAGCACCAATGGCCTTCAGCAGGTTGGAATGGCAGGTGAGGGCAGAGGAAGCAGCTATGGCATTCTTATGGTTTTCCTCAGGTACTATCTCAAAGTGGGGGGAAAAGAGATGGTTTGATAAGGAAAACACTTCTCGCAAGCACATTCATAAGCTGTCTCACAACACCTATTTGATTTACTTAGCATGTGCCTTCATAATGTTTTGTAGCTAAATTAGTGTGAGGGTACCTGTGGGCCAGCAACCCCGTCCTTAATCTGGCAGGTGTAGAGGCACTGCTGATCAGGGCAGAAGCTCACTGGGTAGATGGCACACTGGTCATGGAACAGCATCCTGTCTGTGATAATCTGGAACAGGGAAGGACATCATTCATTATTTTCTAGCCACTGATCTGAGAACAGTCATGGGCTGTGTCCCAACAGTCTTGAATAGCTTCTCCTGGTCTCCTTTCATGGATAATGACCCTGAGCAAAATGATCAGGGAGGACAATATGTTGAAAATCTGTTCAGTACTTTCAACTAAGAGTGGTCATGCTAATGAGGAGATATGGAGAAAACCATGTAAGATCATTTGGAGAGTGTTTATACAGAGCAAATGAGAGACATCCCCTAGACCAGGGGTGTCAAAGTCAAATGGACGGAGGGCCAAATAAAAAATTTAGCTACAAGCCGAGGGCCGGACTGTTCGAATGTTCATTGAAAATTTTTTAAATGACGCATATAGTCTAGTGAACCTAATTGAACCTACTGAAAACCTAACAAATATATTCCAATATGATCAGATAAATAAAGCAATATTTTCTTATGGCTCTGTCAGTAATCTTTAATTTTCAACAGACACAAAAGACAAATTTCCTTTATATAAAAATCCCCATAACATGAACATTAAATGAAAGAAACCGGTATTCAAGGCACCATCAGTAGCCTATATTTTCTATTTTAGCAAAAGTGGGCTAAATTTACTTCAAAGAAAAAAAACAATAATAGCAATTTTCTATCATCCACTCAACTGAAATATTTTTAAAATATAATTGGATTGAAATACAATAAAATAAAGTGCAAAAATCTATTAATCAAAAACAACACATTGTTTAAGGAGAAGTAACATGCAGTGAAAACAAATATTAAACTTTAACTTTTAAACTTGAACTGAGTAAAAACTCTAAATATGTGATTGCACAGTAATGTTCACTTGTTTGAGGTTGAGGGTGATACTTGGTGGTGTCCCATCTTTTCCACAAGTTCATCAATGTTCGGGGTAAGGCTCTGAGCTGAGGAAATCCTCAGAATTGAGTGGAGGTGTTCAGCAGTAAGTCGACTTCTGTGTGATGTTTTGTTCAGGTTCATCAAAGAAAAAAAGTTGTTCACACAGGTATGTGCTGCCAAACATAGACAACGTTTGAGCAGCCTGGATGCGCAGCTGGGGCATTGTGTCGGGGAGGAAACGGGCGAACTCCGCAGCACCCACTGCCGCATATTTTGCCCTCAGTGCATCATTGCATTGGAGGTCAATCAACTCCATTTGGAGGTTTGGTGGTGAGCTTTCCACGTCAACAGCAAATGGGTTACCGAGCAGTTCCAACCTGCTTTTTTGTGCTTCAAAGTCAGCAAATCGGCGTCGAAAGTCAGCGGCAGGCATACCTATTTTATCAGCCAACTGTGCGCTCGGGAACGCACTGGTAGAGAGCTTCTCTTTCATGGTCTGGCAGCTGGGAAAGTGGCTCAAATTTTCTTTCCGCATCTGCGTCTCCCACAGAGTCAGTTTGGTTTTAAATGCCTTCACTGTACTGTACATATCAGAGATGACATGATCCCGACCCTGCAGCTGCAAGTTCATTGCATTCAGATGACTCGTAATGTCACACAGAAAAGCCATTTCACACAGAAACATTTCGTCTCGGAGTTGTGTTGTGTCTTTCCCTTTGCTGTCCAAGAACAGACAAATCTCCTCACGAAGCTCGAAACATCTTTGAAGCACCTTTCCCTGGCTTAGCCATCGCACCTCTGTGTGATAAGGCAAATCACCATGCTCCGTTTCTAACTCCGTCAGAAATGCCTTGAACTGGCGGTGATTCAAACCTTTGGCTCTGATAAAGTTAACTGTGCGCGTGATGATGCTCATTACATGCTCCATTTTCAAGGCTTTACCGCACAACGCTTCCTGGTGTATGATACAATGATAAGCTGTCAGCTCACCTGTCGCGTTTTCCTCTTGCATCTTTTTCCGTATCTTCGCCACCAGTCCGCTCCTGTGTCCACACATCGCAGGTGCTCCGTCGGTTGTCAAACCCACGAGTTTTTCCCAAGGCAGCTCCATCTCATTTACACATCTTGACACCTCTTCATACAAATCATGCCCCGTAGTTGTGCCATGCATAGGACGTAAAGCCAAAAACTCCTCTGTCACGCTTAGGCTGGAGTCCACTCCGCGGATGAAAATTGACAACTGGGCAATGTCAGAAATGTCGGTGCTCTCATCCACAGCCAAGGAATATGCAATGAAATCTTTTCCCTTTTTCACAAGCTGCTCTTTTAGATTGATGGACAACTGGTCTACTCTCTCGGCAATGGTGTTTCTGCTCAGACTCACATTTAAAAGAGTTGCCTTTTTCTGGGCAAACTTCGTCACAAACTTTAATCATGCAGTTTTTGATGAAATCCCCCTCCGTAAATGGCCGGGCTGATTTAGCGATCTCTTCTGCCAAAATAAAACTGGCCTTGACAGCAGCCTGGCCTTGTGATTTGGCTTTTTTGAACAGAGCCTGTCGAGATTTGAGGCCTCGTTTTAATTCCTCTGCCTTTTGTAGCCTTTGTTCCATGTCCATATTCTTGTTTTTGTCCGCGTGTTTCGTTTCATAATGTCGTCTCAGATTATACTCTTTCAGTACCGCCACACTTTCTCCACACAGAAGACACACAGGTTTTCCAGCTACCTCCGTGAACATATACTCCGACTCCCACCTTGTTTGAAACCCCGGTTCTCAGTGTCCACCTTCCGTTTTGCCATTTTTGATGGGTATCTGAAAGTTAATTTTACTGTGATGCTGACGACTGCTGTGCCAATAAATATTGAAATGAAGCAGCCTACTGCTCGGTGCGTCACCGTTGCATTGTGGGAAATGTAGTATTGGTGCGTGTAAAAGATCTGCGGGCTGCCGGCTTGCTGCGGTCTGCGGGCCGGTTCTAATAATAAATCAAGATCATCCCAGGGGCCGTAAAAAACCTTCTCGCGGGCCGGATGTGGCCCGCGGGCCTTGACTCTGACATATGTGCCCTAGACTGTAAACAGTCAGACCCGCAAGTACTATGGGGAAGACAGGACGTTCTTTTCACTGTAGTGTCCAAAACGTCTTTCAAGCTGACAGGCATTCCTTTGGCAGCAAGAGCCTCTCGATGGTTGCTGCAGTGTACCCAAGTGGCATCGAGAGCAACTCCACTATGTCTCCCTGTCATGGATTTTGCTCCACCAGTACAGATACCAACACATCTTGACCACTAAGTCTATTTGATGTCACAAAGCTGTCCAGTACTTAAAAATATCCTCTCCTGATATCCTGGTTTCCAGTGGTGTGTAGAAGAGGATGTCTTCCTTAATTGACCCCCCATAAACGAAACGGACATATACCAGGAGCTGTGCAAGGCCCGCCACGTCTGTTGATTCATCCAGCTGTAACGCATAGAAATAACTGGCTTGTATGCGAAGCAGTAATTGTTTCAAAACATTTCCTGCCATGTTACTGATGCGTCGTGAAAGTGTTCTTTGATTGTTTTGGGGGGCCCTTTCCCCCAGCATTGCCGCAGCCATATCTGCGGCAGCAGGAATAATTAAGTCTTCTACAATAGTATGGGGCTTGCCTGTCCTTGCCACTCGGTAGCTCACCATATATGGCTCTTCTAGTCCCTTCTTATTAATGGTATTTGTTGTTTTTATACATGTTTTACTACTCAAAAGTAATCTTAATTCTCGCTCAAAAAACTGGCTTAGTTTTGTTTCTAAACGTCTGCGCAAGAGGGAACATTTCATTGAGTTCTGAGATAGACTTTTGCACATATAACACACTGTGGCTGAAGAAAGGCACTACTCCCAATATAAGTGAACCCCAAATCAATGTAGTTCTCATCATATTTGTGCCTCTTCGATGGTCCAACGTCCATGTCTGTTGTTCGGTGATTTTCCCGGGTATGGGGGCAGTAACTCTTTGGCTGCATCAGAATCACAACTGTCAGTGTCCATGCTAGCTGGGCTAACAACACATGTAAAATTACTGATGCTGGCATTGGATGCGCTTGTGGAAGCAGAACAGCTTGTGTCATCGACAGGTGCAGGTGTAGTACTGCTGGTACAGTATGTGTTTCTATGGAGGCAGGCCTTACTTTTGTTAACCATTTATCAATTTTCGAGCAAACAGAATGAGCAGCAGCTATGTTTGGCTACATATGGACTGTTAGTGGAATTCCCGCGAGAGAGTAACGGTTAATGTGTTTGGATGTTAATTTTTTGACTAGGCTACTTGTATTTGACATTGTGTTGTTATTTTGCTGAACACTAGATGGTTTCATTTTATTTTGGGCATTGAAACGAGGCTACTCGGAAAAAACATCATCCAAATGCATTGAAATGGACTGTTTGAAAATGTGAAGAATTTTGAATAAAAAAAAATATATACCTGGCAGTTATCTATTATATTCCAACAGTTATTTGAATATCATTTGATATAAATCAAAGACAGCAATCACTTACAAATCAAAGACAGTAATCACTTATTTACAGTATTTAACCATGAAGGGGGATGTGCAATGCCGACAGGGGTACGCCAAATAAAAATGTGATTCACATTACTTATTTGTTCAAATAATAAATAAATAATGTAAAACAATATTTATTTTTATTACATACATGAGTTAATAAAGCCTTCAGTACAACTTGTTCTACTGATAAAGACCATTTTTTTCTCCTATAGTTTACCTTTACTTCTCAGATGGTCCAGTTCTCCTGAACTACGGCTGTTTGGATTGCTACTAAGATACTACAAAGTAATACTACTATTGATAATAAGATTTAGTTCTATATCAAATCAAAGTTGATTTGTCACGTGCGCCAAATATAACAGGTGAAATGCTTACTTACAGGCTCTAACCAATAGTGCAAAAAAGGTGTTAGGTAAAAAATAGGTAAGTAAAGACATAAAACAACAGCAAAAGACAGGCTTTATACAGCAGCGAGGCTATAAAAGTAGCGAGGCTACAGTGCCTTGCGAAAGTATTCGGCCCCCTTGAACTTTGCGACCTTTTGCCACATTTCAGGCTTCAAACATAAAGATATAAAACTGTATTTTTTTGTGAAGAATCAACAACAAGTGGGACACAATCATGAAGTGGAACGACATTTATTGGATATTTCAAACTTTTTTAACAAATCAAAAACTGAAAAATTGGGCGTGCAAAATTATTCAGCCCCCTTAAGTTAATACTTTGTAGCGCCACCTTTTGCTGCGATTACAGCTGTAAGTCGCTTGAGGTATGTCTCTATCAGTTTTGCACATCGAGAGACTGAAATTCTTTCCCATTCCTCCTTGCAAAACAGCTCGAGCTCAGTGAGGTTGGATGGAGAGCATTTGTGAACAGCAGTTTTCAGTTCTTTCCACAGATTCTCGATTGGATTCAGGTCTGGACTTTGACTTGGCCATTCTAACACCTGGATATGTTTATTTTTGAACCATTCCATTGTAGATTTTGCTCTATGTTTTGGATCATTGTCTTGTTGGAAGACAAATCTCCGTCCCAGTCTCAGGTCTTTGCACAAATCTGGCCTTTATGGAAGAGTGGCAAGAAGAAAGCCATTGCTTAAAGCCATTGCTTAAAGATATCCATAAAAAGTGTCATTTAAAGTTTGCCCCAAGCCACCTGGGAGACACACCAAACATGTGGAACAAGGTGCTCTGGTCAGATGAAACCAAAAATTGAACTTTTTGGCAACAATGCAAAAGGTTATGTTTGGCGTAAAAGCAACACAGCTCATCACCCTGAACACACCATACCCACTGTCAAACATGGTGGTGGCAGCATCATGGTTTGGGCCTGCTTTTCTTCAGCAGGGACAGGGAAGATGGTTAAAATTGATGGGAAGATGGATGGAGCCAAATACAGGACCATTCTGGAAGAAAACCTGATGGAGTCTGCAAAAGACCTGAGACTGGGACGGAGATTTGTCTTCCAACAAGACAATGATCCAAAACATAGAGCAAAATCCACAATGGAATGGTTCAAAAATAAACATATCCAGGTGTTAGAATGGCCAAGTCAAAGTCCAGACCTGAATCCAATCGAGAATCTGTGGAAAGAACTGAAAACTGCTGTTCACAAATGCTCTCCATCCAACCTCACTGAGTTTGAGCTGTTTTGCAAGGAGGAATGGGAAAGAATTTCAGTCTCTCGATGTGCAAAACTGATAGAGACATACCTCAAGTGACTTACAGCTGTAATCGCAGCAAAAGGTGGCGCTACAAAGTATTAACTTAAGGGGGCTGAATAATTTTGCACGCCCAATTTTTCAGTTTTTGATTTGTTAAAAAAGTTTGAAATATCCAATAAATGTCGTTCCACTTCATGATTGTGTCCCACTTGTTGTTGATTCTTCACAAAAAAATACAGTTTTATATCTTTATGTTTGAAGCCTGAAATGTGGCAAAAGGTCGCAAAGTTCAAGGGGGCCGAATACTTTCGCAAGGCACTGTACATACAGACATCGGTTAGTCAGGCTGACTGAGGTAGTATGTACATGTAGATATGGGGATTGCCTCAGAGAGGCTTCTGCCTACATACAGACACCGGTTAGTCAGGCTGACTGAGGTAGTATGTACATGTAGATATGGTGATTACCTCAGAGAGGCTTCTGCCTACATACAGACACCGGTTAGTCAGGCTGACTGAGGTAGTATGTACATGTAGATATGGTGATTGCCTCAGAGAGGCTTCTGCCGACATACAGACTCAAATCATTGGCCACTTTAATAAATGGATCACTAGTCACTTTAAATAATGCCACTTTAGTAATGTTTACATTAACTGTTGTTTTGAGCGCGGGAGAAATCATACTTTATTGAAAGCATGTCCAATTTTGAATGTTTATAATTTCAAACTAGGTAAAGAGACCCTTAATTTTAGACTAGGGACCACACTGCCACTCCACTGAATAGCAGGATAATGATTGCTTTGCAAAGTCTTGCAATTAGACACTGATTCATTTCAAACCACTCATTGTTGAATTTGCGATTTCCAACTTGTTGTGAAATGTTTATGTCCAATGGCCGATGAGCACTGATACGTTTTATCTATAATTTCTCTTCATAATTTATTTATTTGGAAAAACATTTTACCCCTTTTTTCTCCCCAATTGGTAGTAGTTACAGTCTTGTCTGATTGCTGCAACTCCCATAACATAACCCAACAAAGCACAATGCACATCCAACCTGGAAGCCAGCCACACCAATGTGTCTGAGGAAACACCGTACACCTGGCAACCTGGTAAGCATGCACTGCACCCTGCCAGCCACTGGAGTCACTAGTGCACGATGAGACAAGGATATCGCTGCTGGCCAAACCCTCACTAACCCGGAAAACGCTGGGCGAATTGTGCACCGTCCCATGGGCCTCCAAGTCGCGGCCAGCTTCGACAGAGCCTGGGCTCAAACCCAGAATCTCTGGTGGCACAGCTAGCACTGCGATGCAGTGCCTTAGACCATTGCGCCACACAGGAGGCCCATAATTATTTCTCTTCAAATGACAATGAGTAAAATGGATTTGAAAAAATCTGTAGTTCTGCCCCTAACCCACAGTTCCTAGGCTGTCATTGTAAATAAGAATTTGTTCTTAACTGACATGCCTAATAAAATAATAAATAGTAGTAGTATCTTAGCAGCAATCCAGCCAGCTGTAGTTCAGGAGAACATGTATCACCCAGTAGCACTCACTCACTCTGCCTTGGACCATCTGAGAAGTAAAGGTAACCTATAGGAGAATAAAATGGCTTTATCAGTAAAAGAAAGTTGTGCTGAAGGCTTTATAAACTCATGTATGTAATAAAAATTAATATAGTTTTAAAGTATATACTGTTTTATAGTTTTTTTAAATGTGAATCACAAGTTTATTTGGCTTACCCCAGACGGGATTGAGCTACCGCTGGTGGTAAGCATACCTCAGGTTAGGAATACCTGCTCCAAGCTCATCATTAAGCTTGAGGCCCTGGGTCATCAACCCCTTGTGCAATTCGGTCCTGGACTTTCTGACGGGCCGCCCAAGGTGGGGAAGGAAGGAAACAACATCTCCACGTCGCTGATCCTCAACACTGGGGCCCCACAAGGGTGCGTGCCCCCTCCTGTACTCCCTGTTCAACCATGACTGCGTGGCCATGCACGCCTCCAACTCAATAGTTAGGAAAACAACCTCTCACTCAACGTCAACAAATGGAGATGATCGTGGACTTCAAGAAACAGCAGAGGGAGCACCCCTCTATCCAAATCGACAGGAAAGCAGTGGAGAACTTGGGAAGTTAAGTTCATCGGCGTACACATCATAGACAAACTGAAATGGTCCACCCACACAGACAGTGTGGTGAAGAAGGAAGGCGCAACAGTGCCTCTTCAACCTCAGGTGGCTGAAAAGTTTGGCTTGTCACCTAAAACAATGACAAACTTTTATAGATGCACAATTGAGACATCCTTTTGGGCTGTATCACCGCCTGGTACTTCAACTGCACCGCCCTCAACTGCAAGGCTCTCCAGAGGGTAACCTATAAAAATTGTCTTTATCAGTAAAAAAAGTTGTGCTGAATGCTTTATTAACTCATGTATGTAATAATAATAAATATAGTTTTACAGTAAATGATCATCAAAGTTCTGAAAGACAGCATCCACCTTGGAGTCAATGCATGGAAAATCCTGAGTTATGGATTGGGGATATCCATAGTGTATTTGGCATCTTGCCTCATCAAAGCTGAAACATAATATCAAATTATTTTATTTCGATTTTTTAATAAATCTATTTATGCATATTATCATACAGAAAAATGCATGACATATCAATTATTGGCGTCTAATTAAACCATGTTCCAAACACCTCCAGTATTTGTTGCCCACAAATAAGGTTTTCCCTTAGTCGCTGATGAGTGGAAGCCAAAGTTGGCTTTGGATAGCCAGGGAGGATCGTCTTTCCATAAGCCCTTATTCCCCAGTTTTTGTCACCTGTGAAAATATGAGAAGTAAATACTCTTTGTACGAGAGAGAGTTTGAGAGTGGGAGTACACAAATCATTAGCTGTCATGTTTACGGATACCTTTAAGATAACACACATCACATAAACATACCAATAGTATTCAATAAAGATGGTAATAAAAAACACATACAGTGAACATAATTATTCTATAGAAATGCTGTCTATGTGTTTAATGACCATTCAGGGCTTGGACCCCATGTCTGTCATCATCAGGCAGTGTGTAACCATTGGTGTTGACATACTGATAGGTGGGGAACATCAGAGCTCTCCGGTCCCTGGAGTGGTTCAGCCTCAGAAGATGACCAAACTCATGTGCAGCCACCAACAGCAGATTCACTCCTGAGTACAACATTACATGTGTGTGTTGAATCAGTGAATCGGGCTACACTATGTCTTAAATAGTGTTGTGTGTTCAGATGGCCACCCCTCTGGCTCAGTGTCCAGGTTTCATCGTCATCAAAGTGTGTGTCCCCACCTTGGTTCAGTCCAGGGGAGTTGGAATGGGCTAAGACAGCATTTGGCCCATCAAAAGGATAGAAGTCTATATGATCTGTGTTTAGACAAGCAAGATTTAAGACATTCATCAGTAGTGTTTAGTGATGGTATTGAGTCAATACCATTATCATAGTCCATACTCACATCCACCCTTGAAGAGGATCATGACGTTGGCAGTGTCAGTGTAGATCTGTTTGAGGTCCAGGGGGACCACATCACTGTAGATCTAGAAGGCCTGGGCTATAGTTGCATCTACGTACATCACTGCCTCGGGTCTGGTGTGTACTGAGTGATTTTGTGAAACACAAGTCACTCACTGACATTACCTGACAAATAAAAGGGATCCGTTTTACTCCTGCAGTGCAGGCATTGCACAATGACCCATGCTGGGCAACAACGGATTTGACATTTTTAGCAGATGATCAACAATGAACCATGATTACCATATTCTTTTCCTTGATTATAGCTGTCAAACTTAATGCATTTTAAAAGAAGTCAAAGTGCTCATCTACAGTCAGAGCTTTCACTATACCTGTAGGTAACAGTGTTCTTCTCCCATTTTTGTTTCCTGTGGAGTGTTCATATCTGCTGATGTCTGACACTCCACGTCTGGACTCCTTCATCACCTCCAGAGTGTTTTTGTCCAGAACCCCAGTGACCTCCAGGCCAAAGAGTGCCTGCATGGCCTCCAGGCTCTTGTTGAAGTCTGGCTTGATAATATTCATGGAAGTTGAGTTTGTCAACCCCACATCTGTGTACTATTGAGACAGATAGTCCTGGTGTCGGAGGAGGATTAGAGACAACATTTGAAACAATCTGTTTTCTCATGCCTATTACAACTCTCATGCGAAACAGTACAAGCATAACAAGTAGGCTAACTTGTATTTTCCCGCCTTATTCTGAGATAATACTGATGATACGGGTAGCAATATACTGAGATATATATACTCAGATAAATTACCTCAGCGACTGTCTTGCGTCCTCTGATGATGTTTGGACCGCTGGAGCACTGGCGGGGGCAGCCTAACACAGACCAAAACAGGCCAGAAACAGGACCACGGAACCCGTATAAAGACAATTTCCAAACCTGTGGTAATGCAGAGGGGAGACTCCCTCTTTTTCTCTATCACTCTGCCCTGTCCAAATTCTCTTTTGAATGATCCTTAACAGTCTGGGGTGTACATGGTTCCATTCAGAACATGAGTGAGATGCCAAGGTAAGCTTTGTGCTCTTGAAAATTCCTGTAAACTTTTGGACAAACCCCTATCCTCAAGGAAGAGGGAGAGTTCTCCTGATAACATTGTTGGAGGTGGTGTGTAGAGTTTTGGGTGATTGTTAGGGTGAGGTTTAGGCATACTGTAGGTACACATAAGTTAACATTGTAAGGAAAAAACAGTGGTTAGTTTGAATATCTTTGATCAGTCAAGCACATTTATTAGCATAACATGTTACTACATTATAAAACAATTAATCCATTTGTAACTTATGTTCTGTACCTATACAGTAAGTTACCACAAGGATTTAAGTGAAATGGCCTTGAAGATGGTTGCTTGATGATGCAGTTTCACTTCTTTCATCAACACTTTCATCAACATTCAGCTAGTGAATTATCTTGGTTCATGCTAGATGAGGTAGCCCTGAGGTACTTAGATACTGCATATTAGTCTTACTCAATACAAGATTCAATTAATCCGATTTAAAATATCAAATAAATAAACTACTTTGAACAGCAATTCTTGATATTTGCATCAAAGCTACAAAAGACGTGTTTGTGCCGGAACAATAAACCGATTGCTATGTATAAAATCTGGCATACTCATATCCCTAAGGTATACTTCAGGATATGTTCAATTGATTGAGCAGGTACACTCTTGTCAGGTGTTCTTTCAAAGTTGGGCTAGGTCGGTAACAAGCTTTGTAACAGAGACAGGTAGCCTAGCGGTTAGAGCGTTAGGCCAGATACCAAAAGGTCACTGGTTCATAGCCCCGACCCAAATTGGTGAAACAGATCTGTCGATGTGCCCTTGAGCAATGTACTTAAATCTAATTGCTTATGTAAGTTGCTCTGTATAAGAGTGTCTGTAGGTGGGGTCACATCTAGTGTCTTTGACAGATATGTTAGCAGTCCAGCCATGCATTGGCTAGGATTCGATTCAGCACCCGGTTCTGTCTGTAGTCATAGTTGTATGCCTTTGTTCCACTGAAGAGATAGATAGTACCTGTTGATGAGAAGTATGATAATATCTTCTTAAAGTGGGCCTAGTAATCAAGGTAACACAAAAGTGTCATGATATTATAATGTATGCAATTTAAGTCAAGGTGACATGGTGAAGTGTGTTATGGCTACCTTGTAACTCAAATGCAGCATCAACACTCCTCCCAATACCTGGCCAGTCTGTTTGGATGTGTCTTGGAAATCCTGGATCCATCCTACGTCTGTGTTCATCGTATCTGTACAATAGATAACAAATAAACATTGAACTTGTAAATAAATGATGGATAGCTTATGTGCAGTTCCTTTCTAACAAATGTCTCATTGTTAAACACTAGATGGCAGGCTTTGCCTCTCAGGAGCTGGAATGCCTATTCATCAAAACATTGCTACAGTGAAAACATACTGCTCCTACCTAAACAGTGGACTTTGGAACAGTATATTTTCTGCAACATAATATTGTATTATACTGTAATAACCGTTCACTTTGTTAGTCATTTACTCAAAAATATTTTGTTAGAGGCTGTTTACCTATAGTAATCGTGTCCTATGAAGAAGAAGGTTTTTCCATATTCACTGATATGAACAGCAGCGTCAATGTTCCTTACTCTGGCTGGGAATCCATAGTCATATATGGAGCCAAAGTGGCTTTTCTTCTTAAGCTGTCGAACCACCCCGTACTTAGGACCTGGAACACAGGGCACTTTTACTGCATTTGGAACCCTATGAAAACATACAACAAGAACTGCCAGATACCAATGAGCTTTGAGAGTTTCTTGCATGAAGTGCGACAATTTTGACGCAGGGTTATAATTTACGTCCAGCGGTTCTTTGAAACAACGTTCTGTTTCAAATCTAGCCCTGTCATGCTACGAAAGCCTAAGTGAGGCCTTTGAGACGATCAGACGGCACATTACCAGTGAAGACATATGCCACGCCTTTGGCAGGGATGTCATAGGCTGCGTCCACAGGAGAGTTGATGCTGGGGAGGTATGTGCTGCTGGGGCCCTCTCTCAGACGGTTCCAGTATGTCGTCCATGTTGTCCTCAACCACATGTACCTGGAGGAAAACAAACAGCTGTGTTGGGGCAAATAAGAACCTATACTATAAAAATTTGATTGCATAATTCAAAACTCCTTTACCTGTTTTTAAAGAACACAATTTCCTTCCCGAACACTGCCACTGCATCAACAGAGAAGTTGGGATCACACTTCTTAGGAAGGTTTGGTGGATCCTGTTTTCTGACCGGCTTGCCTTGGAAATAAAAGCATAGTCTCCAATGTTTAGATGGAAATCCACCCAAAAATGTACCATGTGATAATTATGTTATTGCTCATTTCTACTTACCATACAGCGCCTGGATTCCCAGTGCGTCATCTTGTGGAAGTGTGTACTGTGCTCCAATGTAATAATTGTAGTTGGGGTACATGAGAGATGAGGGGTCTTTGGAATGGGAGAGGCCCAAGGAGTGGCCTAACTCATGAGCCGCAACAGTGAACAGGTTATAACCTAAAACAGCATCCAATAAGAAAATGTTTATTTGTCTACAACCATATTTTGAATCCTAATTCATTGAGTTTTATAAAATAAATTCAGATCATGTTATGCTTATAACAGTGGCCCTACCTAGCTTGGAATGCCCCATCGTCCAGATTTCGTCCTCGTCAAAGTGCACATCTCCCCCCATGTCCTCCCCTGGTGCGAATGCGTGGGCCAGAACACCCTTGGGGCCGTCAAAGGGAAAGAAGTCTCCGTGAGCTATGATGGATGGATGGAGCGAGATGGATTATCAGGCATGTACCTGGAAACTGGCTACAATAAGTATATAACTATAGAACAATTAAAACCTCGCATGCAGCCACATACATTCTCTACCACCTCTATTAGAAAATACGCTGAACTGAACGGAGAATGATTCAGGGTCAGAATACTTTTTTTTGCGAAGGAGAGGATGATGTCTGCCTTGTCGTGGTTGACCTTGATGAACTTCAGTGGGGCCGCGTCACTCCAGATCTTCAAGGCCAAACGGAAGGAAGTATCCACCTCCTCCTGTGTAAGGTCAGGGGTGTACTGATCAATCCTGCAGGTCATTGGCACACAGACAACACAGAAAAACATGAAGCAGCCTGAAAAAAAGCATAAAAAACTGGGCTAGTTAGATCCAGTGAGCTGGTAATCTATTGGCAGATGTCTGTTTTAAAAGGGAAAGGTGGGTACCTCGTCAGTTGAACAACTGAATGCATTCAACTGAAATATGTCTTCCACATTTAACCCCTCTAAATCAGAGAGATGCGGGGGGGGGCAGCCATAAGCGCCTGGGGAACTGCCTTGCTCAGGGGCAAAATGACAGATTTTTACCTCGCCAGCTCAGGGATTCAATCCAGCAACCTTTTGGTTACTGGCCCAACGCTTGAACCACTATACAATTCAGTGATGAAACAAAACTGATTTTATGATGAAACATGGTTAATTTTGGGGATTATGTCATCCTTTTATACACAGTGTACAAAACAGGAACACCTTCTTAATATTGAGTTGTACCCCATTTTTCCCTCAGAACAGCCTCAATTCATTGGGGTGTGGACTCTAAAAGGTGTCGAAAGCATTTCACAGGGATGCTGGCCCATGTTGACTCCAAATTTTCCCACAGTTGTGTCAAGTTGGCTGGATGTCCTTTGGGTGGTGGACTATTCTTGATACACGTGGGAAACTGTTGAGCATAATCCAGAAGTGTTGCAGTTCTTGAAACACTCAAACTGGTGGGCCTGGCACCTACTACCATACCCCGTTCAAAGGCACTTAAATATTTTGTCTTGCACATTCACCCTTTGAATGGTACACATAAACAATCCATGTCTTACTTGTCTCAAGGCTTAAAATCCTTCTTTAACCTGTTTCCTCCTCTTCATCTACTCTGAGTGAAGTGGATTTAACAGGTGACATCAATATCATAGCTATCATAGCTTTCACCTGGATTCACCTGGTCAGTCTATGTCATGAAAAGAGCAGGTGTTCCTAATGTTTACTACACTCAGTGTAATTCCCCGCAGTTAAACAATTTGAAAGTCTGTTTTAGGAAGTAATATCTATATTCTCACAGATATTTTGAATATCAATAGAGCAAATCCCAAAAGATGAAATGTATCTATTTTATCTTTATTTTTTCTAGTCAGGTCTATTAAGAACAAATAGTTATTTACAATGACGGCCTGGCTCGAGGCCAAAGGCATCCTGTGTGGCAGGGGCAAGGGATAAAAAAAATGGTACAACAAGATGGATAACACAGATGGAAGACAATCGTCAGCAAAAAAGAAGACATTGTGACCGTCAACCGATACTAGACAGATAACAAATAATAATATGCACCTGTATGTGATGGTGGAATTCTTCCACTTGATCTGGTCAGGGTAAAAGCTGTAGTTTTCCATGTCAGGCACTCCACACCTATGCTTCCTCATCACAGAGAGTGTCTGGAGGTCCAGTCTGCCAGTCTGCTTCAGACTGAAGAAACCCTGCATCTCCCTGATCTTTTCCCCCAGGGCTGAGGTGGCGGTGGCCCTCCTATTACGGGGCTGGGGGCCACTGCTGGGGCTCATGTGGTAGAACCTCCTCAGGTAACCCTATCATACAGCTGTTTACTAACCAAACTTCCACTGATAGCAGGTCACTTCTCTTATAAGGACATGTAAGTCTTATTTGTCCTAAAGCAGGCACAACTTTAAGTTGTCCAGAAGACGACAGATTTTGCTTGACCTAAAGTAGTCTTAACATTAAGTTGTTCTAAAGTGCACCTCATAAATGTACTCAACATTTACCATTGAAAAACAGACAATAACTAGAATTGCAATACCTGGGAAAATAGTCAAAACACAATCAATGTATTCCAATACAGTTTTTTTTTCTAGAGATAGGATTTTCAGAAGATTTTCTAAAGAGTGGATGAAGACACAAACCTCAGCCAGTTCCATGTCCTCAAGCCTTGGCCATTGTTCCTTAGAGATAGGTAAAGTCCACAACAGGTCTGTGAGCACTAGAAAGCACAGCACTTGGATCCAGTGCCAGAGCCACTCCATCTTTAAATGAACAAGCTCTTTACAGCCCATGGCTTTATAGATAAGAGCATGCTTAAGGTGTGTGGTGAATCACATGGTTTCCAAGCCCTCAATCCTGCAGTTTCAGCAGTTCTACCTGCAGCTATTACCATGAGGTGTGTGGTAAGAATAATTACTCTATGGAAAACCCTGAACTATATCTTGTTTACCTCAATCCAGGTCTTAAGAGTGTGAAACGGGATAAAGGGATGTCCTATAGCCCTACCCGTCAACACTGGGCTTGTTACTTTGGTTACCAAGTATATTGTTTCCTGCTTTTGCAAGTCATTAGTCTTTCTAATATTTTCAAAATGTCCAAATGATATATGGCCTTATTTTGGCCATGATTTTTAAACAACAACTTTATTAGACTAGAGTTATTTGGATTAACTTTACTATACTGTAGTTATTTCGCTGAACTGTTGAATTGCACTTGTCAAATAGGCAGTGTTGTCCTCCCTTAGTCGTAATGTGTCAATTGGCACACAGCTTCAATAACATAGATACTCTCGGTCTGGTTTGATATCTTCATTACAATCTCAACCGTACTTGTAGATGTCTGAAATGAAATATGTGATTTAGGAAATGGTTATGAAATTAGCCATAGAAACTCACCCACTAATTTCTGCCTGATGTGCTGGGAGCATGTTGGTATTATGTAACACATTCCTTTCTCACGGTATTGATTCATGAACCTGCAAATATTTCCAAAATGTTTTCCTTACAGGCAACCCAATACATTGGACTGAACTCAACATGTTAGAAGTATGCAAACAGTTTTATACAGCTTTGCATAGCCTTTATTGTGTTTTGGACACAAACATTTAATTTCCCATTAAATGTTTTTGGTCACTTCATATCAAAATCCTTCAGCATCTGAGCTAGGTATTTGCTTTCTCAGTTCCAACAACTTGTTTCTGGGTATAATCGTACTTATAAACTTGTTGTCCAACAAAGAAGTAGATGAAGTGTTGGATAAACAAAAATGGAACAATTAAAAGGAGTTTTACAAAATGAAATGTTCAAATTGAGCTGGCATGGCCTTTGTTGTTGTGATATAATAGTAGCTTACCATCTTTGTAGACATCTGCATTGATAGTAGTATTGAGCCATGGGAAGTCAGTGATGTACTGTGGGTATCCAGCATACATAACTCTTCGTTTTTCATTATAACTGAAAATAAATATATATAAATACAGTACCAGTCAAAAGTTTGAATGCACCTTCTCCTTCAAGGGCTTTTCTTTATTTTGACAATTTCCTATATTGTAGAATAATAGTGAAGACATCAAAACTATGAAATAACATATATGGAGTTATTTAGTAAACAAAAAAAGTGTTAAACAAATCAAAATGTATTTTATATTTGAGATTCTTGAAAGTAGCCACCCTTTGCCTTGATGACAGCTTTGCCCACTCTTGGCATTCTCTCAACCAGCTTCATGAGGTAGTCACCTGGAATGCCTTTCAATTAACAGGTGTGCCTTGTGGAATTCATATCAATCTTAATGCGTTTGAGACAATCAGTTGTGTTGTGACAAGGTAGGTGTGGTATACAGAAGATAGCCCTATTTGGTAAAAGACCAAGTCCATATTATGGCAAGAACAACTCAAATAAACAAAGAGAAATGACAGTCCATCATTACTTTAAGACATGAAGGTCAGTCAATCCATAACATTTCAAGAACTTTGAACGTTTCTTCAATTGCTGTTGCAAAGACCATCAAGCACTATGATGAAACTGGCTCTCATGAGGACCGCCACAGGAAAGGAAGACCCAGAGTTCATTAGAGTTACCAGCCTCAGAAATTGCAGCCCAAATAAATGCTTCACAGAGTTCAAGCATCAAACACATCTTAACATCAACTGTTCAGAGGAGAATGTGTGAATTAAACATTCATGGTTGAATTGCTGCAAAGAAACCACTATTAAAGGACACCAATAAGAAGAGGAGACTTGCTTGGGCCAAGAAACAGGAGCAATGGACATTAGACCGGTGGAAATCTGGTTCTAAACGCTGTGTCTTTGTGAGATGCAGAGTAGGTGAACGGATGATGTCCGCATATGTGGTTCCCACCATGAAGCATGGAGGAGGAGATGGGATGGTGCCAGGTCTCTGACCACCTCCCCATAAGCTGTCTCATCGTTGTCGTTGATCAGGCCTACCACTGTTGTGTCGTCAGCAAACTTAATGCCGATGTTGGAGTCGTGCTTTGCCACGCAGTCGTGGGTGAACAGGGAGTACAGGAAGGTACTAAGCACGCCCCACTGAGTGGCCCCAGTGTTGAGGGTCAGAGTGGAAGATGTGTTGTTGCCTACCCTTACCACCTGGGTAAGGCTTTTCAGAAAGTCCAGGATTCAGTTGCAGAGGGAGGTGTTTAGTCCCAGTGTCCTTAGCTTAGTGATGAGCTTTGTGGGCACTATGGTGTTGAAAGCTAAGCTATAATCAATGAACAACATTCTCACATAGGTGTTCCTTTTGTCCAGATGGGAAAGGGCAGTGTGGAGTGCGATTGAGCTTGCGTCATCTGTGGATCTGTTGGGGGGTATGTGAATTGGAGTGGATCTAGCATTTACGGCATGATGGTGTTGATGTGAGCCATGACCAGCTTTTCAAAGCACTTCATGGCTACTGACGTGAAGTTTAAAATGTCAGTGAAGACACTTGCCAGTATGCTTTGAGTACACGTCCTGGCAATCCATCTGGCCCCTCGGCTTTGCGAATGTTGACCTGTTTAAAGGTCTTGCTCACATCGGCTACGGAGAGTGTGATCTCACAGTCGTCCGGAACAACTGGTGCTCTCATGCATGCTTCAGTGTTGCTTGCCTCAAAGCAAGTACAAAAGGTATTTAGCTCATTTGGTAGGCTCGCGTCACTGGGCAGCTCGAAGTTGGGTTTCCCTTTGTAGTCCGTAATATTTTTCGAGCCCTGCTACATCCGACGAGCGGTTTAGTAGGATTCAATCTCAGTCCTGTATTGACGGTTTGTCTGTTTGATATTTCGTCTGAGGGCATAACAGGGCTTCTTATAAGTGTCCAGATAGGTTTCCGGCTCCTTGAAAGCGACAGCTCTAGCCTTTAGCTCTGTGCGGATATTGCCTGTAATCCATGGCTTTTATTTGGGAAATGTATGTACGGTCACTGTGGGGACAACGTCATTGATGCACTTATTGATGAAGCCGGTGACTGAGGTGGTATACTCCTCAATACCATTGGATGATACCCGGAACATATTCCAGTCTGTATCATTGCAAAATAGTCCTGCATTCATGTCATCTGACCACTTCCATATTGATTGAGTCACTGGTACTTCCTGCTTTATTGAGTGATTGAGTCACTGGTACTTTCCTGTTTTTGCTTGTAATCAGGTATCAGGAGGATAGAATTATGGTCAGATTTGCAAGTGGAGTGCGATGGAGAACTTTGTATGAGTCTCTGTGTGTGGTGTAAAGGTGGTCTGAAGTGTTTTATCCTCTGGTTGCACATGTGACAACCTGCATTATTAAAATTCACGGCCACTAGGAGCCCCGCTTCTGGATAAGCATTTTCTTGTTTGCCTATAGCCTTATGCAGCTCCTTAAGTGCTTCCTTAGTGCCAGCATCGGTTTGTGGTGGTAAATAGACGGCTATGAATAATATGGATGAGAACTCTCTTTGTAGATAGTATGGTCTACAGTTTATAATGAGATATTCTACCTCAGTCTAGTAATACTTTGAGACTTCTTTAATATTAGACATTGCGCACCAGCAGTTATTGACAAATAGACACACCTCCACCCCTTTTCTTAGCAAACGTAGCTGCTCTGTCCTGCAGATGCACAGAGAAGCCAGCCAGCTCTTCATTATCTGAGTCATCGTTCAGCCACGTCTCGGAGATTTGTAAGATATTACAGTTTTTAATGCCCCATTGGTAGGATAGTCTCAATCGTAGATCGTCCAGTTTGTTTTCCAATGATTGCATGTTGGCCAATAATACGGAGGGTAGTGCTGGTTTATCTACTTGTCTGCAAATTCTTACAAGGCAACCCGCACTCCTCCCACTTTTCCTCTATGTTTTCTTCACGCAGTGGACTACGATTTGGGCCTTGTAGTCACACCAGCCTTTGCTTTGAATCCCCCTCGCGTCCATCTCAGGCGTTCAGCGTCGCTGGCCTTCTAGCTGCTGCTGAACCTGCCGCTGGCAAACACCCTTCAATCATCAACCCCGGACTTGTCTCGTCATCATTACACACACCTGATTCCAATCCCGACTCTATCACTGTATATATATATATATATATATATATATATATATACTCCCTCTGTCATTTGTCTTTGTCGGTCATTGTAAATGTTGCTTGTTTTCCTGAGAGGAATCTCTCCTACTATTTTCCTGAGTACTTTAATATTTTGCACTTTGGGTATCGTCACGCTTTTATATATATATATATATACATTGCTTTAATAAACTCAGTAGTTCTAATCCTGCGACTGCCTCCTGCCTACTCCTCTCTAACGTTGTGACACTTGTATTGACAAAGCAGTATGTCCTTCGCGTCGGACTCATTTAAAGAAAACATTGTTGTCCAGTTTGAGGTGATTAATCGCTGTTCTGATGTCCAGAAGCTCTTTTCAGTCATAAGAGACGTTAGCAGCAACATTATGTGCAAAATTTGTTATAAACAATGCGAAAAATCAAGCAAAATAGCACAGTTGGTTAGCCCGCAAAAAGGCAGCCATCCCCTCCGGTGCCTGTATTGAATCCTGGTTATTTGTCACACTAATCGTAATGATTAGACCAAGGTGCAGTGTGGTAGGCTTACATTTTCCTTTAAAAAAATGAACACCGAACAAAAACAACAAAATCAATGAACGAAACGTGAAGCTATACAAATAGGGCTGACAGGCAACTAAACATAGACAAGATCCCGCAAATACAAATGAGTAAATGGCTACCTAAATATGATCCCCAATCAGAGACAACGATAAACAGCTGCCTCTGATTGGGAACCATATCAGGCCACCATAGAAATACAAAAACACCTAGATGACCCACCCAAGTCACTATCACACCCCAACCAACACAGAGAATAAAGTGCTTACTATGGTCAGGGCGTGACAGTACCCCCCCCCCCCCACACCCCCCAAGGGTGTGGACTCCGACCGCAAAACCTGACTCAATAGGGGAGGTTCCGGGTGGGCATCTATGATGGATGACACAAGACGTCGGGGGGCGGCTCCAGTGCGGGGCGCATCACCGGGAGATCCGGACCATAGGTCGTCGCTGGAGGCACCGGACCGTGGATCATCGCCAGAGGCTCCGGACCTTGGATTGTTGCCGGAGGAACCGGACAGTAGATCAGTGCAGGAGGCTCTGGACTGAGAAACCCTGCTGAAGGCTCTGGTCCGCCGATCGTCACTGGCGGCTCCTGACCGCCAATGGTCACTGGAGTCTCTGGAAGCTGACCATCGCTGGAGGCTCCGGACCGCAGACAGTCACTGAAGGTTCGGGACCACAGACCGTCTCAGGAGCTTCCGGACCACAGACCGTCTCAGGAGGTTCTGGACTGCAGACCGTCTCAGGAGCTTCCGGACCACAGACCGTCTCAGGATGTTCTGGACCGCAGACCGTCTCAGGAGGTTCCGGACCGTAGACCGTCTCAGGAGCTTCCGGACCGCAGACCGTCTCAGGAGGTTCCGGACCGTAGACCGTCTCAGGAGGTTCCGGACCGTAGACCGTCTCAGGAGGTTCCGGACCGTAGACCGTCTCAGGAGCTTCCGGACCGCAGACCGTCTCAGGATGTTCTGGACCGCAGACCGTCTCAGGAGGTTCGGGACCGCAGACCGTCTCAGGAGGTTCCGGACCGCAGACCGTCTCAGGAGGTTCGGGACCACAGACCGTCTCAGGATGTTCTGGACCGCAGACCGTCTCAGGAGGTTCCGGACCGTAGACCCTCTCAGGAGGTTCCGGACTGTGAAACGTTGCCGGAAGCTCTGGACTGGGAATTGTCGCTGGAAGCTCTGGACCGGAACTGTCGCTGAAAGCTCTGGACTGGGAACTGTCACTGGAAGCTCTGGACTGGGAACTGTCGCAGGAAGCTCTGGACTGGGAACTGTCGCAGGAAGCTCTGGACTGGGAACTGTCGCTGGAAGCTCTGGACTGGAACTGTTGCCGGAATCTCTGGACTTTGGATGCGCACTGGAGACCTGATGTGTGGTGCCGGCACTGATGGTACCGGGCTGGTGACACGCACCTCAGGGCGAGTGCGGGGAAGAGGCACAGGACGTACTGGACTGTGGAGGCGCACTGGAGGCCTGATGCGTGGGATCGGTACAGGTGGCAACGGGCTGATGACATGCACCTCAGGGCGAGTGCGAGGAAGAGGCACAGGACGCACTGGACTGTGGAGGCGCATTGGAGGTCTAGAGCGCAGAGCTGGTACAACCCTTCCTGACTGGATGCTCACTCCAGCCCGGCAAGTGCGGGAAGCTGGCACAGAACGCACTGGGCCGTGAAGTCGCACTGGCGACACCATGCGTAGAACCGACGCAGGATATCCTGAACCGAGAAGACGAACTGGAGACCGGGAGCGCTGAGCTGGCACAATTCGTCCTGGCTGAATGTCAACTCTAGCACGGGAACTGCACGGGAGACATCGTGCGCATCACCGGATAACACGGTGCATGACTGGCCACATGCTCCCCACGGTAAGCACGGGGAGTTGGCTCAGGTCTGAACCCTGACTCCACCAATCTCCCCGTGTGCCTCTCATGCTTGCTTCGTTGAGCTATCTCCTCGTATCGTTGCCGTTCCACTTTCGCTGCCTCTATCTCCTCCTTCGGATGGTGAATCTCTCTGGCCTGCGTCCAGGGTCCTTCTCAATCTAGGATATCCTCCCATGTCCATTTCTCCTGGCCACGCTGCTTGGTCCGTTTTAGGTGGGATCTTCTGTCACGCTCGTCGTAATGATTAGACCAAGGTGCAGTGTGGTAGGCGTACATTTTCCTTTTAATAAATGAACACAAACAACAAAATCAACGAACGAACGTGAAGCTATACAAAAAGTCCTGACAGGCAACTAAACATAGACAAGATCCCACAAACACAAATGAGGGAATGGCTACCTAAATATGATCCTCAATCAGAGACAACGAAAAACAACTGCCTCTGATTGGGAACCATATCAGTACACCATAGAAGTGCAAAAACACCTAGATGACCCACCCAAGTCACTATCACGCCCCAACCAACACAGAGAATAAACAGCTCACTATGGTCAGGGCGTGACAGTTCTTAGCGAGGTTGAGTCCTCTTAGGTAGGAAATATATCCCTAGGGGTAAAGGTTCTCTCATGGTCTGTCAGAGGTGGCAGTTATAAAATGTCTGTGTTTCTACATTCAGTTTCAAAGGCATTTCATTGACCTTAAACTGTAGTTCACGTGTAGTGCTTATGTGTAAGAACTAAGAACAAAGCCCACAGTCGTGCCTCTGATGTCTTCACAATCAGAATGTTTTCTGCCGCTAAGGGCTTTCACAATCCAGGGCCTAAAGCAGATGAGCCAGAGTGTGTACGCAAACACCGTAAGCACACAGCTTACATTGCACAAACCAGACTCACAGGAGCTTGCTTTTAACCACTTAAAAATGTCAACACACTAAACTGCACCACTGGAACAAAATGTCACCACTTTATCAAAAGACTATTAACTAACAAACCATTCTCTGTAGCTTCATAACCACATCCATAGCAGATATACAATGTTTACTGTTGGAGATTTTAATCTGACATCTTAAAACCACATGGTACATATCTTGTGCAACCTGGTCTTGGTCCACTATGTTCCATGTCTAATCCAAATAAAACCTGATCATGAATGATATTTCATATGATCTTATGTGAAACAATTTTTTTTGACTCACCTGTCACCTCACACATTCTGTTTAGGCCAACCTGAAACAGGAACATTGCTCAGGCAGTGTTGCCTGAGGAGCTCTCCAAACAGGTCAGGGACAATATTGTGGAGAAGTTCAGGGTTGAGTTATAAAAAATATACGAAAACTTAGAACATCCCACGATGCACCATTAAATCCATTCTTAAAAAATGGAAAGAATATGGCACCACAACAAACCTGCCAAGAGAGGGCCGCCCACCAAAACTCACGGACCAGGCAAGGAGGGCAAGCAAGGAGGGCTAGGCAAGGAGGGCCTCGCAAGGAAGGCCTGACCAGGCAACCTAATATGGCAAGGGGAACTCCACCCCCCCCATTCAGCTGAAAAGGTGGCGCAGGGAATTCAAAAATATTTTTTAGAAATATTTAACTTTCACACATTAACAAGTCCAATACATCAAATGAAAGATATACATCTTGTTCAGCTACCCATCATGTCCGATTTCTAAAATGTTTTACAGCGAAAACACAACATATATTTATGTTAGACCACCACCAAATCAAAGGAAAAAAGCAGCCATTTTTTCCAGCCAAAGATAGAGTCACAAAAGCAGGATTAGAGATAAAATGAATCACTATCGTTTTGAAAATCTTCATCAGATGACATGTCTAACAATACATTTATGTTTTGTTCGATAATATGCATATTTATATCCACAAATCTCGGTTTACATTGACGCCATGTTCAGAAATGCCTCCAAAATATCCGGAGGAATTATAGAAAGCAACGCCAGATAACAGAAATAATCATCATAAACTTTGACTAAAGATACATGTTCTACATATAATTAAAGATACACTGGTTCTTAATGCAACCGCTGTGTCAGATTTTTTTTAAACGTTATGGCAAAAAGCCTACCATGCAATAATATGAAATAGGAGTCAGACGTAAAAGTATTTCTCCGCCATGTTGGAGTCAACAGAAATACGAAAATACATCATAAATATTCCCTTACCTTTGATGATCTTTCATCAGAATGCAGTACAAGGAGTCTTAGTTCCACAATAAATCGTTGTTTTGTTCCATAATGTCCAATACTAGTGTCCAATTAGCTGCATTTGCTACCACTTTCAGCTCACGTGCCCAAAAGCTGACGCCTGTCCAGGACAACTCGCACGAAAACTTCAAAAAGATATATTCCAGGTCGAATAAACTGGTCAAACTAAGTAGAGAATCACTGTCGGGACAGTGACTATTTCCCCTCCCTTTCGGTCAAAGTTCACACCAAAAGCTCCATTCCACTTTCTGCTAAATGAGGAAATCTAGTGGAAGGCTTAGGAAGTGCTACCAGATCCATATTTTGTTGGGAAAGGAGGGGGCGATGACGTCAAAGTTGACCCACATTCAGAATTTCACTTTGTGTTAGGAAGATTGCCTGCCGAATGAGTTCTGTTATACTCACAGACATAATTCAAACAGTTTTAGAATAATACTAATATGCATATATTAGCAATCTAGGACAGAGTAGGATGCAGTTCACTATGGGCACCACAAACAGCAAGCAATGCAGGTGTTGAAGCACGTTGGCTAGGAAAAACTCCCTAGAAAGGCCAAAACCTAGGAAGGAACCAGGCAATGAGGGGTGGCCAGTCCTCTTCTGGCTGTGCCGGGTGGAGATTATAACAGAACATGGCCAAGATGTTCAAATGTTCATAAATGACCAGCATGGTCAAATAATAGCTATGGGACAGGTAGCACATCTGGTGAACAGGTCAGAATTCCATAGCCGCAGGCAGAACAGTTGAAACTGGAGCAGCAGCACGGCCAGGTGAACTAGGGACAGCAAGGAGTCATCATGCCAGGTAGTCCTGAGGCATGGTCCTAGGGCTCAGGTCCTCCGAGAGAGAGAAAGAAAGAGAGAAAGAGAGAATTAGAGAGAGCATACTTAAATTCACACAGGACACCGGATAAGACAGGAGAAGTTCTCCAGATATAACAAACTGACCCTAGCCCCCCGACACATAAACTACTGCAGCATAAATATTGGAGGTTGAGACAGGAGGGGTCAGAAGACACTGTGGCCCCTTCCGATGATACCCCCGGACAGGGCCAAACAGGAAGGATATAACCCCACCCACTTTGCCAAAGCACAGCACCCACACCACTAGAGGGATATCTTCAACCACCAACTTACCATCCTGAGACAATGCCGAGTATAGCCCACAAAGATCAGAGACAGCAAGGGTGGTTCGTTGCTCCAGAGCCTTTCCGTTCACCTTCACACTCCTGGGCCAGACTACACTCAATCATATGACCCACTAAAGAGATGAGTCTTAAGTAAAGACTTAAAGGTTGAGACCGAGTTTGCGTCTCTCACATGGGTAGGCAGACCATTCCATAAAAATGGAGCTCTATAGGAGAAAGCCCTGCCTCCAGCTGTTTGCTTAGAAATTCTAGGGACAATTAGGAGGTCTGCGTCTTGTGACCATAGCGTACGTGTAGGTATGTACGGCAGGAACAAATCAGAGAGATAGGTAGGAGCAAGCCCATGTAATGCTTTGTAGGTTAGCAGTAAAACCTTGAAATCAGCTCTTGCCTTGACAGGAAGCCAGTGTAGGGAGGCTAGCACTGGAGTAATATGATCAAATCTTTTGGTTCTAGTCAGGTTTCTAGCAGCCGTATTTAACACTAACTGAAGTTTATTTAGTGCTTTATCCGGGTAGCCGGAAAGTAGAGCATTGCAGTAGTCTAACCTAGAAGTATCAAAAGCATTGATCAATATTTCTGCATCATTTTTGGACAGAACGTTTCTGATTTTTGCAATGTTACGTAGATGGAAAAAAGCTGTCCTTGAAAAAGTCTTGATATATTTGTCAAAAGAGAGATTGGGGCCCAGAGTAACGCCGAGGTCCTTCACAGTTTCATTTGAGACGACTGTACAACCATTAAGATTAATTGTCAGATTCCTCAGAAGATCTCTTTGTTTCTTGGGACCTATAACAAGCATCTCTGTTTTGTCCGAGTTTAAAAGTAGAAAGTTTGCAGACATCCACTTCCTTATGTCTGAAACACAGGCTTCTAGCAAGTGCAATTTTGGGGCTTCACCATATTTCATTGAAATGTACAGCTGTGTGTCATCCGCAGAGCAGTGAAAGTTAACATTATGTTTTCGAATGACATCCCCAAGAGGTAAAATATATAGTGAAAACAATCGTGGTCCTAAAACGGAACCTTGAGGCCAAGATTTACCGAAATTTACAGTTGATTTGTCAGAGGACAAACCATTCACAGAGACAAACTGATATCTTTCCGACAGATGAGATCTAAACCAGGCCAGAACTTGTCCGTGTAGACCAATTTGGGTTTCCAATCTCTCCAAAAGAATGTGGTGATCGATGATATCAAAAGCAGCACTAAGGTCTAGGAGCACGAGGACAGTTGCAGAGCCTCGGTCTGGTGCCATTAAAAGGTAATTTACCACCTTCACAAGTGCAGTCTCAGTGGTATGATGGGGTCTAAAACCAGACTAAAGCATTTTGTATACATTGTTTGTCTTCAGGAAGGCAGTGAGTTGCTGCGCAACAGCCTTTTCAAAAAAAAATGAGAGGAATGAAAGATTAGATATAGGCCAAAATATTTTTATATTTTCTGGATCAAGGTTTGACTTTTTTAAGAGAGGCTTTATTACTGCCACTTTTAGTGAATTTGGTACACATCCAGTGGATAGAGAACTGTTTATTATGTTCAACATAGGAGGGCCAAGCACAGGAAGCAGCTCTTTCAGTAGTTTAGTCCAGTATGCAGCTTGAAGGTTTAGAGGCCATGATTATGTTCATCATTGTGTCAAGAGATATAGTACTAAAACACTTGAGTGTCTCTCTTGATCCTAGGTCCTGGCAGAGTTGTGCAGGTGCAGGTCAACTGAGCTTTGAAGGAATATGCAGATTTAAAGAGGAGTCCGTAATTTGCTTTCTAATAATCATGATCTTTTCCTCAAAGAAGTTTATTACTGCTGAAGTGAAAGCCATCCTCACTTGGGGAATGTTGCTTTTTAGTTAGCTTTGCGACAGTATCAAAAATACATTTCGTTTTGTTCTTATTTTCCTCAATTAGGTTGGAAAAATAGGATGATCAAGCAGCAGTAAGGGCTTTTCGATACTGCACGGTACTGTCTTTCCAAGCTAGTCAGAAAACTTCCAGTTTGGTGTGGCGCCATTTCCGTGCCAATTGTCTGGAAGCTTGCTTCAGAGCTCGGGTATTTCTAAATACCAGGGAGCTAATTTCTTATGAGAAATATTTTTAGTTTTTAGGGGTGCAACTGCATCTAGGGTATTGCGCAAGGTTAAATTGAGTTCCTCAGTCTGGTGGTTAAAGATCAATGATAACCCTGAACGAGCTGCAAAGCTCCACAGCGGAGATTGGAGTATTAATCCATAGGACCACTTTAAGCCGTACACTCCACAGAGCTGGTCTTTACGGAAGAGTGGCCAGAAAAAAATCCATCCACAGCAAAAACATTTGGTTTTCGCCAAAATGCCTCTGGGAGACTCCCAAAACATATGGAAGTAGGTACTCTGGTCAGATGAGACTAAAATTGAGCTTTTTGGCCATTAAGGAAAACACTATGTCTGGCGCAAACCCAACACCTTTCATCACCCCGAGAACAGCATCCCCACAGTGAAGCATGGTGGTGGCAGCACCATGCTGTGGGGATGTTTTTCATCGGCAGGGACTGGGAGAATTGTCAGAATTGAAGGAATGTGGTTGGTGCTAAATACAGGGAAATTCTTGAGGGAAACCTGTTTCAGCCTTCCAGAGATTTTAGACTAGAATGGAGGTTCACCTTCCAGCAGGACAATGACCATAAGCATGCTGCTAAAGCAACACTCAAGTGGTTTAAGGGGAAATATTTAAATGTCTTGAAATGGCCTAGTCCAAGCCCAGACCTCAATCCAATTGAGAATCTGTTGTATGACTTAAAGATTGCTGTACAATAGTGGAACCCTTCCAACTTGAAGAAGATGGAGCAGTTTTGCCTTGAATAATAGGCAAAAGTCCCAGTGGCTAGATATGCCAAGCTTTTAGAGACATACCCCAAGAGACTTGCAGCTGTAATTGCTGCTAAAGGTTGCTCTACAAAGTATTGACTTTGAGGGGGGGGGGGTGACTAGTTAGGCACACTCAGGTTTTCTGTTTTTTTTTTAATCTTATATCTTGTTTGTTTCACAATAAAACATGTTTTCCATCTTCAAAGTGATTGGCATGTTGTATAAATCAAACGATACAACCCCCCCCCAAAAAATATATTTTAATTCCAGGTTGTAAGGCAACAAAAAAGGAAAAATGTCAAAGGGGTGAATACTTTCGCAAGCCACTGTAAGCCTATACAGTAAAAACACTGTATACAGTATGTTTGGCCTATACAGTAATAACACCTTATACAGTATGTTTGGCCTATACAGTAAAAACACCTTATAAAGTATGTTTGGCCTATACAGTAAAAACACCTTATACAGTATGTTTGGCCTATACAGTAAAAACACCTTATACAGTACGTTTGGACTATACAGTAAAAACACCTTATACAGTACGTTTGGACTATACAGTAAAAACACCTTATACAGTATGTATGGCCTATACAGTAAAAACACCTTATACAGTATGTTTGGCCTATACAGTAAAAACACCTTATACAGTATGTTTGGCCTATACAGTAAAAACACCTTATACAGTATGTTTTGCCTATACAGTAAAAACACCTTATACAGTATGTTTGGCCTATACAGTAATAACACCTTATACAGTATGTTTGGCCTATATAGTAATAACACCTTATACAGTATGTTTGGCCTATACAGTAATAACACCTTATACAGTATGTTTGGCCTATACAGTATGAACACCTTATACAGTATATTTGGACTATACAGTAATAACACCTTATACAGAATGTTTGGCCTAAACAGTAATAACACCTTATACAGTATGTTTGGCCTACACAGTAATAACACCTTATACAGTATGTTTGGCCTACACAGTAAAAACACCTTATACAGTATGTATGGCCTATACAGTAAAAACACCTTATACAGTATGTTTGGCCTATACAGTAAAAACACCTTATACAGATTGTTTGGCCTATACAGTAAAAACACCTTATACAGTATGTTTGGCCTTTACAGTAAAAACACCTTATACAGTATGTTTGGCCTATACAGTATGAACACCTTATACAGTATATTTGGCCTATACAGTAATAACACCTTATACAGTATGTTTGGCCTAAACAGTAATAACACCTTATACAGAATGTTTGGCCTAAACAGTAATAACACCTTATACAGTATGTTTGGCCTACACAGTAATAACACCTTATACAGTATGTTTGGCCTATACAGTATGAACACCTTATACAGTATATTTGGCCTATACAGTAAAAACACCTTATACAGTATGTTTGGCCTGTTCACTAATAACACCTTATACAATATGTTTGGCCTACACAGTAAAAACACTGCATACAGTATGTTTGGCATGTACAGTAATAACACCTTATACAGTATGTTTGGCCTGTACAGTAATAACACCTTATACAGTATGTTTGGCCTATACAGTATGAACACCTTATACAGTATATTTGGACTATACAGTAATAACACCTTATACAGAATGTTTGGCCTAAACAGTAATAACACCTTATACAGTATGTTTGGCCTACACAGTAATAACACCTTATACAGTATGTTTGGCCTACACAGTAAAAACACCTTATACAGTATGTATGGCCTATACAGTAAAAACACCTTATACAGTATGTTTGGCCTATACAGTAAAAACACCTTATACAGTTTGTTTGGCCTATACAGTAAAAACACCTTATACAGTATGTTTGGCCTTTACAGTAAAAACACCTTATACAGTATGTTTGGCCTATACAGTATGAACACCTTATACAGTATATTTGGCCTATACAGTAATAACACCTTATACAGAATGTTTGGCCTAAACAGTAATAACACCTTATACAGTATGTTTGGCCTACACAGTAATAACACCTTATACAGTATGTTTGGCCTAAACAGTAATAACACCTTATACAGAATGTTTGGCCTAAACAGTAATAACACCTTATACAGTATGTTTGGCCTACACAGTAATAACACCTTATACAGTATGTTTGGCCTATACAGTAATGAACACCTTATACAGTATATTTGGCCTATACAGTAAAAACACCTTATACAGTATGTTTGGCCTGTTCACTAATAACACCTTATACAATATGTTTGGCCTACACAGTAAAAACACTGCATACAGTATGTTTGGCATGTACAGTAATAACACCTTATACAGTATGTTTGGCCTGTACAGTAATAACACCTTACAGTATGTTTGGCCTACACAGTAATAACACCTTATACAGAATGTTTGGCCTAAACAGTAATAACACCTTATACAGTATGTTTAGGCCTACACAGTAATAACACCTTATACAGTATATTTGGCCTGTACAGTAATAACACTGTATAAAGTGTGTTTGGCCTACAGAGTAAAAACACGTTATACAGCATGTTTGGTCTACACAGTAATAACATCTTACAGTATATTTGGCCAGTACAGTAATAACACTGTATACAGTATGTTTGGAGTACAGATTAATAACAACTTATGCAGTATGTTTTGCCTACAGAGTAATAACACCTTACAGTATGTTTGGCCAACAGAGTAATAACACCTTACAGTATGTTTGGCCTACACAGTAATAACACCTTATACAGTATGTTTGGCTCGTACAGTAATACCACTGTATACAGTATGTTTGGCCTATACAGTAATAACACCTTACAGTATGTTTGGCCTACACAGTAATAACACCTTATACAGAATGTTTGGCCTAAACAGTAATAACACCTTATACAGTATGTTTAGGCCTACACAGTAATAACACCTCATACAGTATGTTTGGCCTATACAGTATGAACACCTTATACAGTATATTTGGCCTATACAGTAAAAACACCTTATACAGTATGTTTGGCCTGTTCACTAATAACACCTTATACAATATGTTTGGCCTACACAGTAAAAACACTGCATACAGTATGTTTGGCATGTACAGTAATAACACCTTATACAGTATGTTTGGCCTGTACAGTAATAACACCTTACAGTATGTTTGGCCTACACAGTAATAACACCTTATACAGAATGTTTGGCCTAAACAGTAATAACACCTTATACAGTATGTTTAGGCCTACACAGTAATAACACCTTATACAGTATATTTGGCCTGTACAGTAATAACACTGTATAAAGTGTGTTTGGCCTACAGAGTAAAAACACATTATACAGCATGTTTGGTCTACACAGTAATAACATCTTACAGTATATTTGGCCTGTACAGTAATAACACTGTATACAGTATGTTTGGAGTACAGATTAATAACAACTTATGCAGTATGTTTTGCCTACAGAGTAATAACACCTTACAGTATGTTTGGCCAACAGAGTAATAACACCTTACAGTATGTTTGGCCTACACAGTAATAACACCTTATACAGTATGTTTGGCTCGTACAGTAATACCACTGTATACAGTATGTTTGGCCTATACAGTAATAACACTGTATATTGTATGTTTGACCCGTACAGTAATAACATTTTATACAGTATGTTTGGCCTATACAGTAATAACACTGTATACAGTATGTTTGGCCCATACAGTAATACCACTGAATACAGTATGTTTGGCCTACACAGTAATACCACCTTATACAGTATGTTTGGCCTACACAGTAATGACACCTTATAAAGTATGTTTGGCCCGTACAGTAATACCACTGTATACCGTATGTTTGGCCTACACAGTAATACCACTGTATACTGTATGTTTGGCCTACACAGTAATAACACCTTATACAGTATGTTTGGCCCGTACAGTAATAACACTGTAAATTGTATGTTTGGCCCGTACAGTAATAACACCTTATACAGTATGTTTGGCCCGTACAAAAATAACACCTTATACAGTATATTTGGCCTGTACAGTAATAACACTGTATACAGTATGTTTGGCATGTACAGTAATAACACCTTATACAGTATGTTTGGCCTGTACAGTAATAACACCTTACAGTATGTTTGGCCTACACAGTAATAACACCTTATACAGAATGTTTGGCCTAAACAGTAATAACACCTTATACAGTATGTTTAGGCCTACACAGTAATAACACCTTATACAGTATATTTGGCCTGTACAGTAATAACACTGTATAAAGTGTGTTTGGCCTACAGAGTAAAAACACGTTATACAGCATGTTTGGTCTACACAGTAATAACATCTTACAGTATATTTGGCCTGTACAGTAATAACACTGTATACAGTATGTTTGGAGTACAGATTAATAACAACTTATGCAGTATGTTTTGCCTACAGAGTAATAACACCTTACAGTATGTTTGGCCAACAGAGTAATAACACCTTACAGTATGTTTGGCCTACACAGTAATAACACCTTATACAGTATGTTTGGCTCGTACAGTAATACCACTGTATACAGTATGTTTGGCCTATACAGTAATAACACCTTACAGTATGTTTGGCCTACACAGTAATAACACCTTATACAGAATGTTTGGCCTAAACAGTAATAACACCTTATACAGTATGTTTAGGCAAACACAGTAATAACACCTTATACAGTATGTTTGGCCTATACAGTATGAACACCTTATACAGTATATTTGGCCTATACAGTAAAAACACCTTATACAGTATGTTTGGCCTGTTCACTAATAACAACTTATACAATATGTTTGGCCTACACAGTAAAAACACTGCATACAGTATGTTTGGCATGTACAGTAATAACACCTTATACAGTATGTTTGGCCTGTACAGTAATAACACCTTACAGTATGTTTGGCCTACACAGTAATAACACCTTATACAGAATGTTTGGCCTAAACAGTAATAACACCTTATACAGTATGTTTAGGCCTACACAGTAATAACACCTTATACAGTATATTTGGCCTGTACAGTAATAACACTGTATAAAGTGTGTTTGGCCTACAGAGTAAAAACACATTATACAGCATGTTTGGTCTACACAGTAATAACATCTTACAGTATATTTGGCCTGTACAGTAATAACACTGTATACAGTATGTTTGGAGTACAGATTAATAACAACTTATGCAGTATGTTTTGCCTACAGAGTAATAACACCTTACAGTATGTTTGGCCAACAGAGTAATAACACCTTACAGTATGTTTGGCCTACACAGTAATAACACCTTATACAGTATGTTTGGCTCGTACAGTAATAACACTGTATATTGTATGTTTGACCCGTACAGTAATAACATTTTATACAGTATGTTTGGCCTATACAGTAATAACACTGTATACAGTATGTTTGGCCCATACAGTAATACCACTGAATACAGTATGTTTGGCCTACACAGTAATACCACCTTATACAGTATGTTTGGCCTACACAGTAATGACACCTTATAAAGTATGTTTGGCCCGTACAGTAATACCACTGTATACCGTATGTTTGGCCTACACAGTAATACCACTGTATACTGTATGTTTGGCCTACACAGTAATAACACCTTATACAGTATGTTTGGCCCGTACAGTAATAACACTGTAAATTGTATGTTTGGCCCGTACAGTAATAACACCTTATACAGTATGTTTGGCCCGTACAAAAATAACACCTTATACAGTATATTTGGCCTGTACAGTAATAACACTGTATACAGTATGTTTGGCCTACACAGTAATAACACCTTATACAGTATGTTTGGCCTACACAGTAATAACACCTTATACAGTATGTTTGGCCTACACCGTAATAACACCTTATACAGTATGTTTGGCCCGTACAGTAATACCACTGTATAGAGTATGTTTGGCCTATACAGTAATACCACTGTATATTGTATGTATGGCCCGTACAGTAACACCACTGTATACAGTATGTTTGTCCTACACATTAATAACACCTTATACAGTATGTTTGGTCCGTACAGTAATACCACTGTATACAGTATGATTGGCCTACACAGTAAAAACACCTTATACAGTATGTTTGGCCTATACAGTAAAAACACCTTATACAGTATGTTTGGGCTATACAGTATTAACACCTTATACAGTATGTTTGGCCTATACAGTATGAACACCTTACACAGTATGTTTGGCCTATACAGTAAAAACACCTTATACAGTATGTTTGGCCTATACAGTAAAAACACCTCATACAGTATGTTTGGCCTATACAGTAAAAACACCTTATACAGTATGTTTGGCCTATACAGTAAAAACACCTTATACAGTATGTTTGACCTATACAGTAAAAACACCTTATACAGTATGTTTTCTCTATACAGTAAAAACACCTTATACAGTATGTTTGGACCAATACAGTAAAAACACCTCATACAGTATGTTTGGCCTAAACAGTATGTTTGGCCTATACAGTAAAAACACCTTATACAGTATGTTTGGCCTATACAGTAAAAACACCTTATACAGTATGTTTGGACTATTCAGTAAAAACACTGTATACAGTACGTTTGGCCTATACATTAATAACACTGTATACAGTATGTTTGGCCTATACAGTAATAACACTGTATACAGTATGTTTGGCCTATACAGTAAAAACACCTTATACAGTATGTTTGGCCTACACAGTATGTTTGGCCTATACAGTAAAAATACCTTATACAGTATGTTTGGCCTATACAGTAAAAACACCTTATACAGTATGTTTGGCCAATACAGTATGTTTGGCCTGTACAGTAAAAACACCTTATACAGTATGTTTGGCCTATACAGTAAAAACACCTTATACTGTACGTTTGGACTATACAGTAAAAACACCTTATACAGTATGTTGGCCTATACAGTAAAAACACCTTATACAGTATGTTTGGCCTATACAGTAAAAACACCTTATACAGTATGTTTTGCCTATACAGTAAAAACACCTTATACAGTATGTTTGGCCTATACGGTAATAACACCTTATACAATATGTTTGGCCTATACAGTAATAACACATTATACAGTATGTTTGGCCTATACAGTAATAACACCTTATACAGTATGTTTGGCCTATACAGTATGAACACCTTATACAGTATATTTGGCCTATACAGTAATAACACCTTATACAGAATGTTTGGCCTAAACAGTAATAACACCTTATACAGTATGTTTGGCCTACACAGTAATAACACCTTATACAGTATGTTTGGCCTACACAGTAAAAACACCTTATACAGTATGTATGGCCTATACAGTAAAAACACCTTTTCAGTATGTTTGGCCTATACAGTAAAAACACCTTATACAGTATGTTTGGCCTATACAGTAAAAACACCTTATACAGTATGTTTGGCCTATACAGTAAAAACACCTTATACAGTATGTTTGGCCTTTACAGTAAAAACACCTTATACAGTATGTTTGGCCTATACAGTATGAACACCTTATACAGTATATTTGGCATATACAGTAATAAAACCTTGTACAGAATGTTTGGCCTAAACAGTAATAACACCTTATACAGTATGTTTGGCCTACACAGTAATAACACTTTATACAGTATGTTTGGCCTATACAGTATGAACACCTTATACAGTATATTTGGCCTATACAGTAAAAACACCTTATACAGTATGTTTGGCCTGTTCACTAATAACACCTTATACAATATGTTTGGCCTACACAGTAAAAACACTGCATACAGTATGTTTGGCATGTACAGTAATAACACCTTATACAGTATGTTTGGCCTGTACAGTAATAACACCTTACAGTATGTTTGGCCTACACAGTAATAACACCTTATACAGAATGTTTGGCCTAAACTGTAATAACACCTTATACAGTATGTTTAGGCCTACACAGTACTAACACCTTATACAGTATATTTGGCCTGTACAGTAATAACACTGTATAAAGTATGTTTGGCCTACAGAGTAAAAACACGTTATACAGCATGTTTGGTCTACACAGTAATAACATCTTACAGTATATTTGGCCTGTACAGTAATAACACTGTATACAGTATGTTTGGAGTACAGAGTAATAACACCTTATGCAGTATGTTTTGCCTACAGAGTAATAACACCTTACAGTATGTTTGGCCAACAGAGTAATAACACCTTACAGTATGTTTGGCCTACACAGTAATAACACCTTATACAGTATGTTTGGCTCGTACAGTAATACCACTGTATACAGTATGTTTGGCCTATACAGTAATAACACTGTATATTGTATGTTTGACCC
This sequence comes from Oncorhynchus masou masou, assembly GCF_036934945.1. Lineage (NCBI taxonomy): Eukaryota > Metazoa > Chordata > Actinopteri > Salmoniformes > Salmonidae > Oncorhynchus > Oncorhynchus masou. The sequence continues at coordinate 69,143,825 of NC_088220.1, forward strand.
ATACAGTAATAACATTGTATACAGTATGTTTGGCCTACACAGTAATACCACCTTATACAGTATGTTTGGCCTACACAGTAATGACACCTTATACAGTATGTTTGGCCCGTACAGTAATACCACTGTATACCGTATGTTTGGCCTACACAGTAATACCACTGTATACAGTATGTTTGGCCTACACAGTAATACCACCTTATACATTATGTTTGGCCTACACAGTAATAACACCTTATACAGTATGTTTGGCCCGTACAGTAATAACACTGTAAATTGTATGTTTGGCCCGTACAGTAATAACACCTTATACAGTATGTTTGGCCCGTACAAAAATAACACCATATACAGTATATTTGGCCTGTACAGTAATAACACTGTATACAGTATGTTTGGCCTACACAGTAATAACACCTTATACAGTATGTTTGGCCTACACAGTAATAACACCTTATACAGTATGTTTAGCCTACACCGTAATAACACCTTATACAGTATGTTTGGCCCGTACAGTAATACCACTGTATACAGTATGTTTGGCCTATACAGTAATACCACTGTATATTGTATGTATGGCCCGTACAGTAATACCACTGTATACAGTATGTTTGGCCTACACAGTAATAGCACCTTATACAGTATGGCCTATACAGTAAAAACACCTTATACAGTATGTTTGGCCTATACAGTAAAAACACCTTATACAGTATGTTTGGGCTATACAGTATTAACACCTTATACAGTATGTTTGGCCTATACAGTATGAACACCTTATACAGTATGTTTGGCCTATACAGTAAAAATACCGTACACAGTATGTTTGGCCTATACAGTAAAAACACCTTATACAGTATGTTTGGCCTATACAGTAAAAACACCTTATACAGTATGTTTGGCCTATACAGTAAAAACACCTTATACAGTATGTTTGGCCTATACAGTAAAAACACCTTATACTGTATGTTTGGCCTATACAGTAAAAGCACCTTATACAGTATGTTTGGCCTATACAGTAAAAACACCTTATACAGTATGTTTGGACCAATACAGTAAAAACACCTCATACAGTATGTTTGGCCTATACAGTATGTTTGGCCTATACAGTAAAAACACCTTATACAGTATGTTTGGCCTAAACAGTATGTTTGGCCTATACAGTAAAAACACCTTATACAGTATGTTTGGCCTATACAGTAAAAACACCTTATACAGCATGTTTGGCCTATTCAGTAAAAACACTGTATACAGTACGTTTTGCCTATACAGTAATAACACTGTATACAGTATGTTTGGCTTATACAGTAATAACACTGTATACAGTATGTTTGGCCTATACAGTAAAAACACCTTATACAGTATGTTTGGCCTATACAGTATGTTTGGCCTATACAGTAAAAATACCATATACAGTATGTTTGGCCTATACAGTAAAAACACCTTATACAGTATGTTTGGCCAATACAGTATGTTTGGCCTGTACAGTAAAAACACCTTATACAGTATGTTTGGCCTATACAGTAAAAACACCTTATACAGTATGTTTGGCCAATACAGTATGTTTGGCCTGTACAGTAAAAACACCTTATACAGTATGTTTGGCCTATACAGTAAAACACTGTATACAGTATGTTTGGCCTATACAGTAATATCACTGCATACAGTATGATTGGCCGGTACATTAATAAAACTGTATATTGTATGTTTGACCCGTACAGTAATAACACTGTATACAGTATGTTTGGCCTACACAGTAATAACACCTTATACAGTATGTTTGGCCTACACAGTAATAACACCTTATACAGTATGTTTGGCCTACACCGTAATAACACCTTATACAGTATGTTTGGCCCGTACAGTAATACCACTGCATACAGTATGTTTGGCCTATACAGTAATAACACTGTTTATTGTATGTTTTGCCCGTACAGTAATACCACTGTATACAGTATGTTTGGCCTACACAGTAATAACACCTTATACATTATGTTTGGCCCGTACAGTAATACCACTGTATACAGTATGTTTGGCCTACACAGTAATACCACTGTAAACAGTATGTTTGGCCTACACTGTAATAACACCTTATACAGTATGTTTGGCCTACACAGTAATAACACCTTATACAGTATGTTTTGCCCGTACAGTAATAAAACTGTATACAGTATGTTTGGCCTGTGCAGTAATAACACCTTACAGTATGTTTGGCCCATCAGAGTAATAACACCTTATACAGTATGTTTTGCCAACACAGTAATAACACCTTATACAGTATATTTGGCCTGTACAGTAATAACACTTTATACAGTATGTTTGGCCTACAGAGTAATAACACCTTATACAGTATGTTTGGCCCGTACAGTAATAACACTGTATACAGTATGTTTGTCCCATACAGTAATAACACTGTATACAGTATGTTTGGCCTATACAGTAATAACACTTTATACAGTATGTTTGGCCCGTACAGTAATAACACTGTATACAGTATGTTTGGTCTGTACAGTATATATCACACCTTATACCATTTTATGTCTGATTGATTTTCTAAAATAGCATATAAAAAAAATTGCTAACATTTTGTGTTTTTTTAATAGTTATTTGATTATGAATGTCAGTGAAATAGGCTCCATGTTTTTCACTGTGTGGGGTTAATACCAGCCTGTCACAGATGTCCCAGCTACATTATACACTGCTTCCATCTAGTGGAAATAAATGAAATTACCAGTTGTGAAATGAATGATCATTATGTGGACGAGAATTGTTCCTAAATGTTAATCTGTTCATCTCTTCTTTCAGAGGAAGAGAGAAAGGAGAAGAATAAGAAGGAGGAGTCTGATGAAGACAAAGGTTTTGGGATCTTTGATAAGTTTTCTTTCTGATCTTTGTTAAAAAAATAAATAATAATCTACCTATATAGCTTTTCTACTTTGTTTTTTAAAACTAAACAAGCCAGTTAAGAACAAATTCTTACCAGCTACTGTGTCCTGTGTGCTGGCCAATTTCAGAAAGTGTATTAAAGGGGTAATTGATTATTGGTACATCCACATTTCTCCAGCCCCGTCCCTCAGCCCCGTCCCTCCCTTTAATGCTTCAATTCAAATGTTTTGTAAAAAATGATTTCATTTGTGATATTCCTGAACTGGTGGTTGTGAATGACTGTAGTGTGTGTATGACTGTAGTTCATGACACTCTGTTATATCACTGAACTGAACAAGCAACACATGCAGAGTTGATCCTTAAACCACACAATACACAGACTCCAGTCTTTGAGACCCTATGGGGGTGGGCACCCTTATCAGTGGTGTATGTATTAGTCAGACACCGTAGCAAAACAGTTTTAAATGGATACGGTTTGTTTAATCCTAACGAAAGAAAAATTGCAATGAAATGTTTCTATTGGATGAATGCAGGGAGATCCTGCCGAGTTTTGTTCTGTTTGCTTCTGTTTGGTTTCTAGTGAATTCACCCTTCTTATGTATGTGTAGGCAGGAAGGCACCCAGGTTCAAGTTGTGAGGCAGTGAGGAAATCAGATCAGTCTCAGTGGGGAGCTGAAACAAAATCAGATTTATGCTTTAGAACATCACATGGAGCCGTATTCACAAAGCGCCTCAGAGTAGGGGTGCTGATGTAGGATCACATTTGCCTTTTAGATTATAATGAGTAAAAGATGGGAACTGATTCTAGATCAGCAGTAACTATCAGAGACGCTTTGTGAATAGGCCCCTGGGCTCTGATTACCATGGCTACGTAGATCAGCTTCCTGTTTCTACAGTACAGAGAGACAGCAGAGAAGACTATTCATTCACAACACAGCACAGAGACACATGCACACACTGGGATAGAAGAGGTCTGGGAGAGAAGAGACCTCCAACTAAACTGTGTTTAATCTAATTTGATTGATAGTCTATGATGTGTAAAATTGAGGACAGCACACATTTCACCTAGAGAGCCAGGGGCTGCTAATCACTGTCATCAGACTGAACTAGTGTGGACTGATACACTTACTCTCTACTGGACTACTTAAAGAGCAACTCAAGTGGAGTATTTCGGTTCTACTCACTCTGTTTCATCTCCTCAAACAAGAACCTCAAACAAGTCTAGATAGACATTGATGTGAAGTTTGGAAAAGAACCACGCTACTGCTCTGCTTGCTAAAAGCTCAGATATTCTCCTGGTGAGAAGAAGACTGATATCCATAGAGGTTGAGAAGAAGACTAGTCAGACATCCTCTCCTCTTCTCTCCTCTCCTCTCCTTGGACACCAAAGACAGTCCGGTTGTTATTCCTGCAGCCTAAACATGTCTCCAGCAAAGTCCAGTGGTCAGTCTGATGCTGTTCAGTCTTTATCCAGTGGGAAGTCTGTTGCTAGTCAGTTCATTGCTAGTCAGTCTATGGAACCGCTTCCCAGGTGGCAGTCTGTGTCTGGTCATTCTGTGGATGTTCAGTCTGTGGATGGTCAGTCTCTCTCCACTGGGCATTTGATGGAATCTCTCTCTACTGGTCAACAGTATACATCTGTTCCTTCTCTGTCCAGTCCGCTTATGGCTGGTCAGTCTGAGCCTTCTCCTCTGTCCATCTCCTTCTCTGCATCAGGGTTCCAAGCCACTTACCAGTTGGGTGTGGCCCAGAGCATGTTGGACCTGGCCCCGTTGGTGCTACAAGCAGCCCCTAAGGTAATGGGGGCCTCGGCCGGGTCCCTGGTAGCTGCTGCTTTGGTCTGTGGATCCAGCCTAGGTGAGAAGGTTTATTCGATACATGACATTGTTAATGTTTTATTGTTGGCTGAATGTACATGTAATAACATTGGACTAATAGAGTGATTTTCAAGGACCCAAAATTGCTTTACAATAAAAAATATATATATTTTAAAGTGTACAAAATAACAGGAGTCAAAACAAAACATAATTTAAGAGAGAGGTGGGCTCCAAGAAGGGAAAGATTGTGATGTATGGGGAGGTAGTGTTGGGATTTGGATACAAACACGGTTTCGGGTAAGGCACAGGATTGGGGTTAGGATACGAATCTGGTTTAGGGTGAGGGGTATGGTAAGGGTTAGGTTTATGCTCAGTATGGTGAAAAGAGGAGTGTCTATGTAGTGTATTTATTTGTGTGTGCGTGGGTTATTTGTGTGTGTGTGGGGGGGGGGGGCGCTTAGGTGGGGCTTTAGGATGGACTGAAAGATAGTGATGTTCACGGAGGAAAGTGGTGATGTGCTGCCAGGATTTAGTGCCGGTGAGGTGTCGGGCTGTAGAGTTTTGATCCGTTTCAAATTAAATGAAATGTATCAAAAAAGCCCTTTTACATCACCCAATGTCACAAAGTGCTATACAGAAAAACACCAAACAGCAAGCAATGCAGATGTAGAAGCACATTGGCTAGGAAAAACTCGCTAGAAAGGCAGGAACCTAGGAAGAACCCTAGAGAGGAACCAAGACAGTACTTGCCAAGATGTTCAAACGTTCAAACTATCCCTCTCAGCACAGCCTGGACTGCACAAAAATGCAAATGCTTTCCGTTTGAGTTATATTAGGTTTTATTTTCATTGACCCAGCAGGGTCAAATAATAATAATCACAGTGGTTTTAGATGGTGCAACAGGTTAGCACCTCAGAAGTAAATGTCAGTTGGCTTTTCATATCCGATCATTCAGAGTTAGTGACAGCAGGTGCGGTAGAGAGAGAATCAAATACAGCAGGTCCAGGACAAGGTAGCACGTCTAGTGAACAAGTCAGGGTAACATAGCCGCATGAAGAACAGTTGAAACTGGAGCAGCAGCATGACCAGGTGGACTGAGGACAGCAAGGAGCTTATAGAGAGAGATTTAGTTTGACGGAGAGTAGTGAGTTACAGTAGTCAAGATGGAGGAGATGAATGCATGTATGAGGGTTTCATTGGCAGGACGTGAGAGGGAAGACCTGACTTTGGCATTGTTGCGGAGGTCGAAGAATGAGGGTGGAGTCCAGGATTTGATTTGATTTATTAGGATCCCCATTAGCCAACGCCAATGGCAACATCTGGTCTTACCGGGGTCCGACACATAACGAAGAATACATTACAAACAAAAGACTCAACAATTTACATTACATCACTTTAATAATAATAGTTTACATACTGTTTTACTCATTTTATATGTATATATTGTATTCTAGTCAATGCCACTCCTACACAACTTTTCAAAATTCAACTTACATTGTTTTTCTTTCAATATTGATTTGTTTATGCACTAATACAATGACTCACTGTTCGTTGTTGGCATTTCCTGCTGAAGTTTGCTCACTTTGCCCATGAAGTAATCAATGAAATATTTGGCTACATCAAATGGTTTTGTGATTAATAAGTCATCTGATTTGATGAAAGTTAAGCTGAATGTCTTTCTGCCCTCAAAAGTTTTTTCCATCATTCTTTATATCCTTGATGTTGACTTCATAATACAGTTTCTTCTTCTTTTTGGGAGTTTAGTCACATATTTGCAGTAATTTGCAGTAATGTAGCCATAAATATTAGACACTCCTTTGCCCCATCTCTTTTAACCATACAGTTTTTCACTTCTTCATCAACCAACATCAACCCAACAGTCCGTTACTTTATCAATAATTGGAAGAAGCAATTTCAAAAAGTGCAGCGTCTGGATGATCCTTATTAATCACATCAGACCAACAAATATTTTTAACATCATCCACATAAGAGTCACAGCAAAATATTTTGTATGATCTCTTATACACAATTTTAGGCCCAGCTTTTGGAATTTTGGCTTGAGTGCATGGAAGGAAGGATAGACAGTGGTGTCAACAATGTCGAGGGTGAGGTAGCCAGCTTTGGTGAGGGTGGATTTGGTCCCTCTGAGGAGAAGTTCTGTTTTATCACTGTAGGGATTAAGAAAGTTTTGTTGCATACATGTTTTTATTGCAGAGAGGCAGGATTCAATGTGGGTCAGAGGTGGGTTGAGGAGAGATTTGATGCTGAGGAACATCTGGGTGTCATCGCTATAGTAGTGGTTGACGTTACGTAGGATCTGACCAAAATAGAGGATGTAGATGATGAAGAGTAAGGGACCCAGCACAGAGCTCTAGAGTATAGTAATGCATGGGTTGACTCATAACCCGCAGTCTCCCTGGTTATATTTGCAGGGCGGATGGGTTTAGGATCGTTAAATATTGTGGGCGGTTGAATAAAAATAAAATACTTTAAAAAATCCATACATTTATAATTATTGTACAATTCATATTGATTGGCTACATTGATTTTTTTTCTTTCATTATTTTAGGCTAACTGTACTTGCGCCAAATAGCCTACACGCCAATTGCCAAATTATTTTGGGAATGGCAGAAAAAGGCAGAAAAAGTTAGTCAATCCATTGAGACAAAAAGGACATTGTCAGAGATTAATTCAATGAGACATAATCTGCGAAAGGAGAGTTGAAAATAAGGAGAAGGGCCAGAAAAAAGTTGTGTTTGGGAAAGATTTGGTGATGTGGTAAAAGAGGATGATAGCAGTGCTGGCTAAATTACAGTATGTGTGATCACCTGTTCTCAGAGCATTTCATACTATTCTGTACGTAAATCGCAACACTCCATTTAGTATTCCAGACACTGTGTGGCTCAGTCGGTAGAGCATGGCGCTTGCAACGCCAAGCGTCGTGGGTTCGATTCCCACTGGGGCCACCCATATGTAAAAGTAGTGGCCCCAGCCGACTTGTAAGTCGCTTTGGACAAAAGCGTCTGCTAAATGGGATATATTATTATTATTATGTTATGTTTCGTATGGTGTGTATAAATTTGCATGTCCATCACCCATTTTGCATGTTCTTTACTTTCAATTTGTTTGGAATGTTAAAGTAGCAATATGCATTAAGGTATGAATTAGCAAAAACGTACAATATGTTTACAAATTTGCAAAACGTATGTGACAAATTTGCTAAATGTATGATATATCCAAATTGTTGCTATGTGGCAAATGCTAGCTATGTTAACTTCTTATGGCTGGGGGGCAGTATTGAGTAGCGTGGATGAATAAGTTGCCCAAAGTAAACGGCCTGCTCCTCAGTCTCAGTTGCTAATATATGCATAGTATTATTCGTATTGGATAGAAAACACTCTAAAGTTTCTAAAAACGTTTGAATGATGTCTGTGAGTATAACAGAACTCATATGGCAGGCAAAATCCTGAGGAGAAATCAAAACAGGAAGTGAGAAATCTGAGCTTTGTATTTATTAACCACAGTTCCCAATGAAATCCCCTTGAGATATTAATAATGTTGCACTGCCTAGGAATTCCACTAGATGTCAACCATCTATAGAAATTTGAATGAGACTTCTGCTCTGTTGTGGGAATGAATGAGAGCAGAATCTATCAGGTGTCTGGCAGTCAGCCATTTTCTGATCACGCGCATTCCTCATGGTATCCACTTGCGTTCCATTGCTCATCAAGACACCAAGGAATACTCCGGTTGGAACTTTATTGAAGCTATATGTTAAAAACATCCTAACGATTGATTCTGTACTTAGTTTGAAATGTTTCTTCGACCTGTAATATAACTTTTTAAAGTTTTTGTCCGGCATAACTCTGACCAGAATGAGCGTTTCGATATGTATACCAAGCGCGCTAACAAAAGAAGGTATTTGGACATAAATAACGGACATTATTGAACAAAACATTTATTGTGGACCTGGGATTCCTGGAGTGCTTTCTGATGTAGATCATCAAAGGTAAGGGAATATTTATCATGTAATTTCTTGTTTATGTTGACGTCAACATTGCGGCTATTGTGACTTATTCTTCTGAGCGCCGTCTCAGATTATTACATGGTTTGCTTATTCTGTAAACTTTTTTTGAAATCAGACACAGCGGTTTCATTAGGGAGAGGTATATCTATAATTCTGTGTATAACTTGTATTATCATCAACATTTATGAAGAGTACTTCTGTTGAATGATGTGGCTATGCAAAATCACTGGGTGTTTTTGGAACTAGTGAATGTAACGCGCCAATGTAAACTCATGTTTTGATAAATATGAACTTTATCAAACAAAACGTACATGTATTGTATAACATGAAGTTCTATGAGTGTCATCTGATGAAGATCAAAGGTTAGTGATAAATTTTATGTCTATTTGTGTTTTTTGAAACTCCTCTCTTTGGCTGGAAAAAATATGGCTGTGTTTTTCTGTGGCTATGTGGTGACCTAACATAATAGTTTGTGGTGCTTTTGCTGTAAAGCGTATTTGAAATCGGACACTGTGGTGGGATTAACAAACAGATTAGCTTTAAAATGGTATGAGATACATGTATGTTTGAGGAATTTAAATTATGAGATTTTTGATGTTTTGAAATTGGCGGCCTGCACTTTCACTGGATGTTGTCATATTGCTCCCGTTAACGGGATTGCAGCCATAATAAGTTAAAACCTCTTGCCGCTCCAATCCTTTTAGCGGGATCATTTTCTTCTACATCCGGTGAATTGCAGAGCGCCAAATTAAAATTAAAATACAAAAAATATTTAATTTTCATGAAGTACAATAAACCAAAACACAGCTTAATTTGTTGTTAATCCAGCCCGTGTGTCAGATATCAAAAAGTCTTTACGGTGAAAGCAAACCATGCGATTATGTGAGGACAGCTCTCGGCATACAAAACATTACAAACAGCTATCAGCAAAGTAGATTGGTCACGAATGTCAGAAAAGCAATAAAATTAATCACTTACCTATGATGATCTTCGTATGTTTGCACTCATGAGACTCCCGGTTACACAATAAATATTTGTTCTCTCGATAAAGATTCTCTGTGTAGCCAAAAACCTCCATTTGGTTGGCGTGTTTTGTTCAGTAATCCACAGGCTCGTGTGGTCACGTCGGGCAGACGAAAATTCCAAATAGTATCCGTAAAGTTCATAGAAACATGTCAAATGTTTTTTATAATCAATCCACAAGTTGTTTTTACAATAAATAATCGCTAATATTTCAAACGGACGGTAGCCTTTTCAATAGAAGAGAGAAAGAAAAGGTCTCGCTCCCGGTGCGTGCGCATGCACAAATCTGAGGACTATCTGGCTATCCACTGACGCGATGTGATCATTCTCGCTCATTTTTCAGAATAAAAGCCTGAAACTATGTCTAAAGACTGTTCACCCCTTGTGGAAGCCATAAGGGAAGGAATCTGGTTGATATCCCTTTAAAATGGAGGATAGGCTTGCAATGGAAAAGATTTGTTTCAGAAAAACAGCACTTCCTGGATGGATTTTCCTCAGGTTTTCGCCTGCCATATCAGTTCTGTTATACTCACAGACAATATTTTTACGATTTTGGAAACTTTAGTGTCACGTTCTGACCTTTATTTCCTTTGTTTTGTCATTATTTAGTGTGGTCTGGGCGTGAGTTGGGGTGGGCAGTCTGTTTGTTTTTCTATGATTTTGGGATTTCTATGTTTCGGCCGAGTATGGTTCTCAATCAGATGCAGGTGTTGTTAGTTGTCTCTGATTGAGAATCATACTTAGGTAGCCTGGGTTTCACTGTTTGATTGTGGGTGTTTGTTTCCGTGTCTGTGTTTTTTCACCACACGGTACTGTTTCGGTTTTTGTTTGTTTCACATTTATTGTTTTTGTATCAGTTGTGTTCATGTTGAGTATTTCTTATTAAAAGAACCATGGACACTTACCACGCCGCATATTGGTCTTCCAATCCTTCTCGCTTCTCCTCTTCAGACGAAGAGGAGGAAAACCCTTACAGAAACACCCACCAACCAAAGACCAAGCGGCGAGGTAACAGACAGAGGCAGCATGGCAGCGCGACAGGTACGAGAGGCAGCCCAAAAACATTTTTGGGGGAGAGCACACGAGGGCACTCGTGCTTATTATAAGCAGTGCGTTACTGGTCAGGCACCGTGTTATGCGGTTAAGCGCACGGTGTCGCCAGTACGTGCCCATAGCCCGGTGCGCTATTGGGCAGCCCCCCGAAAATGTCATGCGAGTGTATGCATCCAGCCAGGGCGTATGGTGCCTGCTCAGCGTGTCTGGTCGCCGGTACGCCGTTTCGGTCCAGGGTATCCTGCGCCGGCTCTGCGTGCTGTGTCTCCGGGGCGCTGGGAGGGTGCAGTGCGTCCTATGCCTGCGCTCCGCTCGGGCAAATGTGGGAGTGGAGCCTAAGGGAGAGGTGCGCGTAGTAGGCACTAGATCTCCCATGCTTATCCACAGCCCAGTTCAACCTGTGCCTGCACTCTGGAGGGTTAGGGCTAGAGTAGTTATCCAACCTGGGGGAGTGGTGCACCAGAGCTCCAGTGTTCCCCCACAGCCCGGTCCTTCAGGTGCCTCCTCCTAACACCAAGCCTCCTGGAGGTCTCCCCAGCCTGGTGGATCCTGTGGCAGCCCCACGCACTAGGCTGTCTCTCTGTCTCCTCCCTGCAGGTGTTACCGCCTGTCCAGAGCTGCTAGTCTCCCGTCTGTCCAGAGCTGCTAGAGTCTCCCGTCTGTCCAGAGCTGCTAGAGTCTCCCGTCTGTCCAGAGCTGCTAGAGTCTCCCGTCTGTCCAGAGCTGCTAGAGTCTCCCGTCTGTCCAGAGCTGCTAGAGTCTCCCGTCTGTCCAGAGATGCTAGAGTCTCCCGTCTGTCCAGAGCTGCTAGAGTCTCCCGTCTGTCCAGAGCTGCTAGAGTCTCCCGTCTGTCCAGAGCTGCTAGAGTCTCCCGTCTGTCCAGAGCCGCCAGAGCCGCCATTCTGCAAGGAGCCGCCAGTCAGCATGGAGCCGCCAGAGCCGCCAGTCAGCCAGGATCCGCCAGAGCCGCCAGTCAGCCAGGATCCGCCAGAGCCGCCAGTCAGCCAGGATCCGCCAGAGCCGCCAGTCAGCCAGGATCCGCCAGAGCCGCCAGTCAGCCAGGATCCGCCAGAGCCGCCAGTCAGCCAGGATCCGCCAGAGCCGCCAGTCAGCCAGGATCCGCCAGAGCCGCCAGTCAGCCAGGATCCGCCAGAGCCGCCAGTCAGCCAGGATCCGCCAGAGCCGCCAGTCAGCCAGGATCTGCCAGAGCCGCCATTCATCCTGGATCTGCAGGAGGCAGAAAGTTCTGAATAGCGCTTTATTCAGCACCGGGTAAAATAGTCTTTACAACGAAACTGAGCATCATAAAACAAATGCCCAAAACAGGAACCAAACCAAGATCGCACTACCACACATACAAAGTGGGAATAAACAAGCCCGCATGAAGAGCAGGCGGGCCTACCGACTTAAATAGCCAAACTAAGAATCTAAACAAGAAACAGGTGAAACAAATCAGACCAAACCAACAGAAAAGGGAAAAAGGGATCGGTGGCAGCTAGTAGGCTGTTGACGACGACCGCCGAGCAGCACCTGAACAGGAAGGGGAGCCACCTTCGGTAGGAGTCATGACACCCAAACTGTTAGGGCCTACATTAAGCTGTCCCAACATCATACCACTGCTACACCTGGCTATCAGTGCAGCCCTGTCTGGCAGCGAAACAGTTCATTCAGCCTCATTTACTGCATTTAAAAAAATATATAGCTGATATGGCTGACTTGCTTAAACAAATGTGGTTTCTACAGACCATTGAGATGTACAAACCATGGCATAAGGGGACAATAAGCGGATAAGAGGGAATCTGTCATTTCGATTAAGACATTAATGAGCGAGCGACGACAGACGTAGTCAGTATAACTATTTGTTCAGCACTTTTGAAAAGTAAAGCGACAGAATTCAGAACATGGGCCGTTCTTACAGCGTTCTCCCTGTACACCAGGTCAGAACCGTAGGATAAATAAAGAGGGTATATAAGCAGACAATGAAAGCTCTTACAATATTCAATGATTATATTTCTCTAAAACAGCTTATAGGCTACATGTGCACCACCAATTCAGAACAGTAGTTGAAATTAAGAGGGGAAAATAGACCAAATCATTTGGGTGAGGCGCATGTGCTACTAACAGCTTACAACACAACATACACGTAGTATTACTTTCTTAGCTACAGTATACATATCTCCCTGTCATATTACATCATTTATGCAGCAGCATACAACACATTTTTTGACTCACTTTGTTGTGCTGTACTCACTTGAACAGGAAAGTTGAGTGGCAGTCCTCCGTGAGCAAATTTTGTCATCAAACTTTGTCATCAAAGTCTGGCATTCTCTGGATTTATGGTGCTTTCATGACAACTGAGAGGTCAAATCATGATGACGTCAGTGATCTTCAGGTCGTTGCTCTAGAAAGAGGCCTGAGTTCCTGACTTACAATTCCAAGTTGGATGACCTTTCAAAAAGTATTTTTCCAATTGGAGCTTGTTTTTCCCAAGTTTCCAGTTGTCTTGAACTCACTGAAGTCAGATTTCCCAGTTCCGAGTTAACAGTTGTTTTGAGAGCGGAAAAAAATCATGCTTCATTGACAGCATGGTCAATTGTCAATTTTTTATCATTTTAAGCTTGGAAAAGAGACCCTTAAACCCAAACTTGGGACCACACAGCCACTCCACTGAATAGCAGGCTAGTGATTGCTTTGCAATGCTTGCAGTTAGCCACTGATTCCTTCCAAACCACTCATTGTTGAATTAGGAATTCCCAACTTCTTGTGTAATGTTTATGTTCAATTGCAGATGAGCACCGATACGTTCTATAATTTCACTTCATTATTTATCTTTCTATGACAATGATTAAAAAGGATTTGTCAGAAGATTGTCGACTTGATTCATGATGAAAAAATTCAAAATAAAATTTTGAAAGCATGATGTTGACCTGATCACTCCAATCAAAGCTACTGTAGATATGTGATTTGATGTCATTTTAGCTATGGCCAATGACCTTGAGCCTTCCTTGATGAGTACTTCTAATGTAACGCTATGGCAGCACCCAAGGGGCTTGAATTTTCAAGTTCTACCCTTAGACTTGGCAGTAACGTGGTGTCCCCATGGGTGACAGAACACTGAGCCAATCACGGCGCAACTAGAGAACATTACCAACTCCTGGCTGAACCCGCCACCACAGAAAGCACTGAGCTAAGCTTAAACACCTGAATTTTGGAGCTGCCTTACTCAAGAAAGCAAAAAAGAGACCATGTTTGCATGCGGCTTTATTAACTCAATTATTTTTTTATACATTGTTCGCAAACTATTATGTGACACGTATTAATGCCAAAATAACATGCAAAAACATTTGCTAAAAATGCGGGGCTCAAAACAGGTCGGTCCCACCTGCCCTGAATGACGGGTTGCCACTCATCTAATCATAGACAAGATGACTAACAAATAGCCTATCAAAATGTCAGAAATTATAATAAGAAACATATCTTAATCAAGCATAACAAATCCTGCACCACCTGTCAATAAATTGTTCTGCCATCTTTGACGGTGGCCTATAGCACATGTTCTATATTTGCAGGTTAGGGTTGGGTGCTGGCCTCAGATGTTCACTTTTTCACATATAATCTGGCGTTGTGGATGGGTTATTAGCGAGGTGAACAAACAGCTGAGCCGTGCACAACTACTTGGGGTCAGACACCTTGTAAAAGTGTAGCTGAGTCTGAGGTGTGGCCATTGAGGGAGATGTAGTGGGTCCCAGTATGTGAGGTATGACTGTAGCCAGGGGAGTGCAGTGCCCTCAACACCCAGACCCTCATGTAATGTGAGATGCATTGATTTATAGTTTAATCACACTGCAAGTGTAGCTTACATCTGTGCCATGCAGACTGTATGTCATGCTGACTGTCTATGCCTGTCTCTCTGTGCCTCTGTCTGTGTGTGTGCCATGTTGACTGTGTGACATGCAGACATGGTGCGTAATGAGATGCTGAGGTTTGCGCTGCAGAGTAGGGGGCCACTGCACTTGGCGAGGAACGTGTTTGTGTGGATAGAAGGTCTGTTGCGCCGCTCACTACCAGACGACGCCCACATCCGGGCCAATGGACGCCTCGCCGTCGTCCTGACACGCATCCCAGATGGACAGAATACTGTGGTGTCAGAGTTCACGTCCCGAGAGGACGTTGTGCAGGTGTTTGGGCGGGGGTTGAGTGTGTGTGCTTTGCTATAGACTATGACATTAAGAAAGCTAATATTTTGTGTAAATCTCAGTTGACCCTTGTTCACCCTAAAGCATTAGATAGAAGAATCAACATGTGAAGAACTTGGTCATACTGTCTGTATATTAGGCAGTGATGTTTAACTGCATTCCTCTTTTCCCAACATGGAGGCGCTGTTGTGCAGCTGCTTTATCCCTGGGTACCATGGTATACAGCCACCGTCTTACAAAGGAGTGGTGAGTGCTCACACTGCTCAATGTCTGTAGGCTAATAATAATCCTAATATACTTTCACTTAATGCACACCCTCAAACACATTTACACCAGCATGCAAGACATACACACTCCAGTCAGGCTATCAGCAAACATTTTACAATTTTGTTGTAGCCCTGAACTAGCACACCTGATTCAAGTAGTCATGGGCTTGATGATTGGTTGTGAATTTGAATCAGGTATGCTATCTCTGGAATAGAAAAATAATGCTATAAAAGCTGTGTGTGTTGTCTCACAGTATTATGTGGACGGTGGTATGTCCAGTATCCAGCCAACCCACTCCTCTCCCTATGCACACACCCTCACTGTGTCGCCATTCGCTGGAGAGGCGGACATCTGTCCACCAGACCCTGGCTCCATGTACGTCATCGTCATGAGCGGCATGCCCCTCAACTGCAGTGTGGCCAACGGTTACCGGATCCTTGATGCCCTCTACCCCTACAACTTGGAGGTTGGAACCCAAAACAACCCTTACTCTCCTCACCCAGCCCTTTACCCCTCTACCCATTCACCCAGCTCTCCACCGAGCCTTCTGCCCCTCCACCCAGCCCTCTACCTCTCCGACTAGCCCTCTACTCCTTCCCCTAGACCCCAAAACAACCCCTAACCTCCTTCCCAGAGACCCCAAAACAACCTATATACCTCTAAATCCAGCCCTCTACTCCTACCCCTTCCCCTAGATCTGACAACAAACTTTCCCATAGGGGAGGCAGAGTAGCCTAGTGGTTAGAGCATTGGACTAATAACCAAAAGGTTGCAAAATCAAATCCCTGAGCTGACAAGGTACAAATGTGTCGTTTTGAAACCAACAGTTAACCCATTGTTCCTTAGCTGTCATTGAAAATAAGAATTTGTTCTTAACTGACTTGCCTAGTTAAATAAAGGTAAAAAATAATGTTTTTAAAAAGACATGAAAACAATCCCCAACCCCCAGACCTGAAAACAAACATGCAAACAATATATCTGTGCTGTGTCTTAGCTAGCCAGACAGTTTAATGGAATGATTCCATACATTGTTCAAGTTAACTACCAATATGCCAACATTTCATTCAAACAATGTAGTCAATCCACAGCCATACACTGACTCAAATCAGTATATGATAGGACTTACACAAGTTGTAAATTCAACAAGTATCTTATAATAGAGCTCACAGTTTAGTTTTAATTTAGCTACATGTTGAGTTTTTATGAGTTGTTTGCTCTATAAGCTGCCAGTTCATATGCCTTGCAATCGAGATTCTAGGCCTAAAGGCTCAGACAATAAATTCAACTACACCTTTGTTTCATCACAAAACCGGAGAGCAACCTCTTTCCGCTGTAGCCCACAAAGCATATGGCATGTGACAAACAGTTACATGACCTACAGCATGGTCAAGTAAGTTAATAATGTTTCCGACATTTTCAGAATACTAAACAACTATTGATTTAGAATGACGGAGAGTTACCGCAAGTCACAAAGAAAACAGGAGCTGCCTCCACTATTCCAGCACCATTTCAACTTCAACATCATCAAATCACCTATGCTTAGTCTTATCAGTGGCGATTTTAGCATGGAAATCTTAGTCTATAAAAAAGTGGGTTAAATGCCAGGAAAACAACTACACATCACAGCACTAAGCAATACATGAATTACACTATAACGGTGACAAACTAGGCCTACATAAAGCTGTCCAAACAGTAGAGTCCCAACACCTTACCACTGCTACAACTGGCTTTCAGCGGAGTCTTGTCTGGCAGCGGAAAAGTTCATTCAGCCTCATTTGCTTCCTTTAAAAAAAACATAGCTAATATGGCTGACTTGCTTAAACAAATGTGGTTTCTACTGACAATTGAGATGTACAAACTATGACATGGAGACGCCCAGCGGATAAGAGGCCATCCGTAATTTCGATTACGACATGAGCGAGCGAGAGACGACGGACGTAGTCAGTATAACTATTTGTTCAGCACTTTTGAAATATACAGCGACAGAATTCAGAACATGGGCCGTTCTTACAGTGTGCTGCTATCAGTAGCACATTCAAAGCTGTACAAAAAAAATTAGCAAACAAGCACACTTGCCACGAATGATTTATTTTCAGTACCGTGTTGTTGAAAACAGACCAAATTATTAGGGTGAGGCACATGGGCTACTAACACAACATACACTTAGTATTACTTTCTTAGCTACAGTAACATATCTCGCCGACTTCCTACATCATTTATGAAGCAGCATAAGACATTTATGGACTCATGTTGCTGTGATGTGCTTGGTAAGGAAAATGCTGTCATCATAGAGAAAGGTGCCGGATTGACAATGCTGAGTTGAATGACCGTTCAAAACGTATTTTCCTAGTCGTAGCTCGTTTTTCCCAGTTCCCAGTTGTCTTGAACTCACAGTTGGCCACTGATTCCTTTCAAACCACTCATTGTTGAATTTGCGATTTCAAACTTGTGTAATGTTTATGTCCAACGGCCGATGAGCACTGAGATGTTTAATCTCTAAATTTCTCTTCATATGACAAAGATTGAAAATATTTTGCCAGTAGATTGTCGACTTGATTCACGATGATGACTGCAAGCTTGCTAGCTATGATTTTGAAAGTATGATGTTGACATGATCAATCCAATCAAAGCTACTGTAGACTTAACATGATTTGATGTCATTCTATCTGTGGCCAATGACTTTGAGGCTTCTTGGATGGGCACTTCTAATATAACTCTATGGTAGCACCCAAGGGGCAACATTTTTAGAGCTCTAACCTTAGACAATGGTGTGACGTACTGCCCCATGAGTGCAGAAAACTGAGCAAATCAGGCCCGACGCTCTGTATTTTCTGCTGTCCTGCCCCACCACCACAGAAAGCACTGAGCTCGGCTGAAACAACTGCATTTTGGAGCTGCCTTACTCAAGAAAACCAGAAAGAGACCATGTTTGTATGAGGATTTATTAAATCAATGACATTTTTTACATTGTTTGCAAACTGATGTGACACGTATTAATGCAAAACATAACAAGCAAAACTGGCAAGCCTCCCCCCAAAAATCTATATATACAGTTGAAGTTGGAAGTTTAAATACACCTTAGCCAAATACATTTAAACTCAGTTTTTCACAATTCCTGACATTTAATCCTCGTAAAAATCCCCTGTCGTAAAAATCCCCTGTCTTCAGTTAGGATCACCACTTTATTTTAAGAATGTGATGTGTCAGAATAGTAGTAGAGAGAATGATTTATTTCAGCTTATATTTCTTTCATCACATTCCCAGTGGGTCAGAAGTTAACATACACTCAATTAGTATTTGGTAGCATTGCCTTTAAATTGTTTAACTTGGGTCAAACGTTTCTGGTAGCCTTCCAATACCTTCCCACAATAAGTTGGGTGAATTCTGGCCCATTCCTCCTGACATAGCTGGTGTAACTGAGTCAGTCCTTGCTCGCACACACTTTTTCAGTTCTGCCCACAAATGTTCTATAGGAATGAGGTCAGGGCTTTGTGATGGCCAATCAAATACCTTTACTTTGTTGTCCTTAAGCCATTTTGCCACAACTTTGGAAGTATGCTTGGGGTCATTGTCCAAGCTTTAACTTCCTGACTGATGTCTTGAGATGTTGCTTCAATATATCCACATAATTTTCATGTCTCATGATGGCATCTATTTTTCGAAGTGCACCAGTCCGTCCTGCAGCAAAGCACCCCCACAACATGATGCTGCCACCCTCGTGCTTCACGGTTGGGATGGTGTTCTTCGGCTTGCAAGCATCCCCCTTTTTCCTGCAAACATAACGATGGTCATTAATGCCAAACAGTTATATTTTTGTTTCATCAGACGAGAGGACATTTCTCCAAAAAGTACGATCTTTGTCCCCATGTGCAGATGCAAACCGTAGTCTGGCTTTTTTATGGCAGTTTTGGAGCAGTGGCTTCTTTCTTGCTGAGCGGCCTTTCAGGTTATGTCGATATATGACTTGTTTTACTGTTGATATAGATACTTTTGTACCTGTTTCCTCCAGCATCTTAACAAGGTCCTTTGCTGTTGTTCTGGGATTGATTTGCAATTTTCGCACCAAAGTACGTTCATCTTAAGTTGACAGAACCCGTCTCCTTCCTGAGCTGTATGGCGGCTGCGTGGTCCCATGGTTTTACACTTGCGTACTATTGTTTGTACAGATGAACGTGGTACCATCAGGCATTTGGAAATTGCTCCCAGGGATGAACCAGACTTGTGCAGGTATACCATTTTTTTCTGAGGTTTTCCTGAGGTCTTGACCAATTTCTTTTTATTTTCCCATGATGTCAAGCAAAAATTAACTGAGTTTGAAAGTGGGCCTTGAAATACATCCACAGGTACACCACCAATTGACTCAAATGATGGCAATCAGCCTATCAGAACTTCTAAAGCCATGACATAATTTTCTGGAATTTTCCAAGCTGTTTAAAATGAAAGGCACAGTCAATTTAGTGTATGTAAACTTCTGACCCACTGGAATTGTGACAGTGAGTTATAAGTGAAATAATATGTCTCTAAACAAAAGTAGATAACCTAACCGACTTGCCAAAACTATTGTTTGTTAACAAGAAATTTGTGGAGTGGTTGAAAAACGTTGTTTAATGACTCCAACCTCAGTGTATCTTAACTTCAACAGTAATATATATATATATATATATAAAATATTTTTTACCTTAAAGTGTGGGTCTCAAAACAGGCAACCTTCCTTGAATGACCGTTCGCCACAGTCTAATACAGTGACAACTAAAAGATAGCAAAAACTATTTAGTCCAATCAACGTAAGCTTAATATGATGTGGCTGTCCATGGTTCTGATTTCTGTGTGTTCATGCATGTACAATTTTTTTTTTGACTCACCCTAGCTGTAGGGAAACACCAATGTCATCCTCTCTTTCATGTTGACAAAATGGTGTATGACTGTCATACAGTACATACTTTTATTTGTTGTTGTCCCAGGAAACCTAGCTAAAATGCTTGCTCGCTAGCCTCACATCCTTTCATGGGCAACGATGAGCCAGCTAGTTAACATTAGCCTTCTACATTTAGCTACATGTTGAACTTCCATCCTCTCAGTCCAGGGGCACAATGTATGAATTTATGATTGAATAAGAATCACCGCAATAATCATTGGCCAGTATGGATAATCAAGTAAAACCACTAGTAATTTAGACCTTAATTAAGGATTGGGGCAACTTCCGGTAAAACTGGAGGGCGAACAATTCAAATAAATAATCATAAATATTATGGATTTTAAACATTTAGGTACATATAAGTGTCTCATATCGGCTGAAAGCTAAAATTCTTGTTAATCCAACTGCACTGTCCAATTTACATTAGCTATTACAGCGAAAACATGCCATGCGATTGTTTGAGGATGACGCCCCACATCAAAATATTTTTCCACCAGCACAGGTTTCATACATTCACATATAAAGATTAAATATTCACTCACTTTTTGAAAATCTTCCTCTGATTTGTCATCCAAAGGTTCCCAGCTATAACATGTAGTGTCGTTTTGTTAGATAAAATCCTTCTTTATATCCCAAAAAGTCTGTTTAGTTGGCACCATCGATTTGAGTTAACCACTTGTTCAATTCGTAGCGAAAGGAAACCCGGAAATCTATCCCCAAACTTTGTTTAAACAAGTCAAAATGCATTTCTATTTAATCCTCAGATACCATAAAATGTAATCAAACTATAATATTTATTTCGGAAAGAAGTATGTTCAATAGGAAACCAATTTTAAGTGCGTAATTTCTTCATGGCGCATGTAATTTCTTCAGGGCGTGCACAAACACGGATTTCTAAGACTGTGTCCTTCTATTAAAACTATTATTTCTTATTAGTTTTTGAAGTTACGAGCCTGAAACCTTGAACATAGACTGCTGACACCCTGTGGAAGCCATAGGAATTGCATCCACAGAGCTAATGTTCAATCTCTCTTGCATTTCTAAGAGAATGGTCTCTCAAAAAAAACAATTCTGGTTGTTTTTTCTTTGGATTTTCTCCTACCACTTCTATTGTGTTATATTCTCCTAAAGTATTTTAACATTTCACCAAACGGCAAATTGTTCTCTTTCCAATGGTACCAATTATATGCATATTCTGGCTTTAGGGCCTGAGCTACAGGCAGTTTACTTTAGGCACGTCATTCAGGCAGAAAAATGTAGAAAAAAAGGGGCTTAGCCCTATGAAACTTTAGGAAAGGGAAACAATTTGAGCTAGTTAGCTAGTCACCAAAGTACAACAAGATGCAACAATACAAGTTATTTCTGTCAATTATGTTTTGCTCTCGATTCGATTTTTTGGGTAAGCTTGGCTTCCCTTGACATCCATGAATATGCGTCACTAATGCCCACAGATAGTCTTAAGAAAAGGTTCTACTTTTAGTACCCTCAAAAACCAAGTTAGGCATACCTCATTTCAAAATAGGCCATCATCATTGTCAATTGAATTATAATAATTCTTAATGTTTCACAGGTGAAACTACGTCTGCAAGCCAATCATTTGATTGATCTCAATCAGTTTAATTTAAAGAACCTATGCATTTCGATCTTCTTGAAATACTATTTCGTGAGCGAATAAAATAAAACAGGGAGGTGAACTATCAATTCATAAAATGTATTTGAGTAGATTATATCTTCAAATCAATTGACCAAGTAGTGAACATGAATCATTGATTTGCAGGAAATTCGTTTTAAAAGAGCCATAAAATCAAGCTTTTCATGCATCTCAATAAGCTATAACCAAAATGCATTATTACCTCCAGCTTTGCCCAATTCACATTTGCAATTTCCCACCCTGACAATAATTGGTGTTACATATCAGTTTGCAAACAATGTAAAAAAATAATCGTTCAGTTAATAAAGCCACATACAAACTTGGTCTCTTGAGTATGGCAGCTCCAAAATGCAGGTGTTTCAGCTGAGTTCAGTGCTTTCTGTGGTGGAGGGGCTGCCAGCAAAAATACAGAGCGTAGGCTTTGGTTGTTTTCTGTAGTGCTGTGATTGGATCAGGGTTCTGTCACTCATGGCCAGTGGTGATTTTGGCATGTACATTTTGATGCATGCCAGAAAAGTCACAACGCAACACTAAACAATATATTAATGGCACTATAACAGTGTCTACAAACTGTGTGCCGACATAAAGCTGTCCCGACAGTGGAGCTTTCCATTCAGCATTGTAACGACCTGAGTGTAGTGGGTGAGAAGTCAGGCGCAGGAAGCAGAGAGTTCAGGGGAGTGCTATTTTAATGCACAAAGAAACGGCGAACATAAGCCAACCCCACGAAAACACAGTGCGTAATGAACAAACAAACGCGCCAAACAGGGGGACTTAATCTGTCCAGGAAAAAACCTCGAAATGGGAAAACCACGAAACCCATAGACGTGTACACAAGTACACCAAACAGAAGGTCACAATAATTAATCCCGCACAAGGAACCAGGCGGGCCGGCTGACTAATAAAGCCTCTACTACTATATTACCCAACTCAAAACAGGTGCACTCAATAAACACATAAGGAGGGGGAGGAAATAATCAGTGGCAGCTAGTAGGCCGGCGACGACGACCGCCGAGCGCCAACCGAACGGGAAGGGGAGCGTCCTTCGGTCGGAGTCGTGACAAGCATCTTGGAGGGAATCGTTACCACCACTACACCTGGCTATCAGTGGAGCCTCATCTGGCTGCAAAAAAAGTTATTTCCGACTCATTTACTAACTTGTTTTAAAACAATAGCTGATATGGCTGACTTGCTTAAATAAATATGGTTTCTACTAACTCCTTGCAGATTTGTGTAACTGCCTTCTCCTTCAATAAGAATAAATGTCGACATGAGTTTTGACTTTTCAACCATACGCAAACATTATTGCATTGATGTTCAGTAAATTCATAATGTTTGCTCTTAAATCATTAACACTCACTAAATATCACGATCCTGATGTGGACATCTTATTTTCTCAATGTGAGCCAAATTCTGACGTTAGGCCCTCATAATATTTTTTCAGTTCAAATGCATTATGTTGTTGAATGAGGTCCATATCAGGATCTTGATTTGCTAAATAACGACCATTTCTGATGCTTATTTTACACAACAACAACAAAAAATCTATTATATTTGTAAAGTATTGGTCCCATGTTTCATGCGGCATAAATCAAATATCCCAGAAAATGTTCCATTTGCACAAAATGCTTATTTATCTCAGATTTTGTGCACACATTTGTTTACATCCCT
Source organism: Oncorhynchus masou masou (assembly GCF_036934945.1). Classification (NCBI taxonomy): domain Eukaryota; kingdom Metazoa; phylum Chordata; class Actinopteri; order Salmoniformes; family Salmonidae; genus Oncorhynchus; species Oncorhynchus masou. The sequence continues at coordinate 69,167,322 of NC_088220.1, forward strand.
GTTAGTGAGCATTTCTACTTTGCCAAGATAATACATCCACCTGACAAGTGTGGCATATCAAGAAGCTGATTAAACAGCATGACCATTACACAGATGCACCTTGTGCTGGGGAAAATAGAGGCCACTCTAAAATGTGCAGTTTTGTCACACAACACAATGCCACAGATGTGTCAAGTTTTGAGCGAGAGTGCAATTGGCATGCTGACTGCAGGAATGTCCACCAGAGTTGTTCATTTCATGTTAATTTCTCAACACTTTCAAGTTCATTTATCTACCTTAAGCCTCCTTAAGTGTTTTTATAGAGAATTTTGGCAGTACGTCCAACAGGCCTCACAACCGCAGACCACGTGTCTGGCGTGTGTGGGTGAGCGGTGAGCTGATGTCAACGTTGTGAACAGAGTGCCGCATGGTGGCGGTGGGATTATGGTATAGGCAGGCATAAACTACAAAAACAATTGCGTTTTATCAATGGCAGTTTGAATGCACAGAGGTACTGTGACTAGATCCTTAGATCCATCCGCTGCCACCAACTCATGTTTCAGCATGATAATGCACAGACCAATGTCGCAAGGATCTGTACACAATTCCTGGAAGCTGAAAATGTCCCAGTTCTTCCATGGCCTGCATACTCACCAGACATATCATCCATGTTTTGGATGCTCTGGATCGACGTGTATGACAGCGTGTTCCAGTTCCCACCCATATCCAGCATCTTCGAACAGCCATTGAAGAGGAGTGGGACAACATTCCACAGGCCACAATCAACAGCCTGATCAACTCTATGCAAAGGAAATGTGTCAAGCTGCATGAGGTAATTGGTGGACTCACAAGATACTGACTGACTGGTTTTATGATCCATACCCCTACCTTTTTTTGTGACCAACAGATGCATATCTATATTCAAAGTCATGTGTAATCCATAGATTAGGGCCTAATGAATTCATTTCAATTAACTGATATCCTTAAATGAACTGCAACTCTGTAACATCTTTGAAAGTGTTGTGTTTATATTTTTGTTCAGTATAATTTGGAGGACATGTTCAATAATTTGACAATTATTAAATCCATATCATTATTTTAGACACTAGCTATAAGTTTTGTATTACCTCTGGATAAAGGTGGGCACAAACAGCCAGTTAAAAGCGCTAACTGGTTGCCTAGCAACAATAATCACATATTTTCTTCTGTGGAGTTACAACTGTAATTTTTCAATTGCTGATGCATCTCATGACTTTTATTTTCCTGCATAAGAAAAAGCAGGAAATGCATCACCTACACCTCTACTGCCATTCATTCCAATTAGAATAGTTTTGGATTAATCCCTGACCAAGATGGCTACCATTTTCACATCAAAATTGAACTTTGTGGGTTTATGACATGGCCCCTCTAGAAACGTAATGGGATCTCTATGGGTGGAAGCTCATAAGCCTATCAGAAGGATAGGAGGACGTTAGAGCCATCACTTGCAGTACAGTAAATGTCGTAATGCTGTATTTTTGTTAACTTTGATTACAGTTTTTCCCAATTGTTAACACACATTTGCTGAAACTACATCTCAGGTACTCAACTCTAATCACAAAACAGTTAGACAATTTCCCCAAACCCCACAGACATCTTGCAAAAAGAAACACAGCGGTCAAAATAATGTACTCCCTGCTCAAAATAAAACTCATCATACAAATGAGACACACACATCAAATTAATCTAACTTAGTGACAACCCAGATCACACTGACATATTCAGAACACTACTATCAGAACCTATTTCAGTGTAAAGATTAAGATTTTTTATGAATCTGTATATTGTTTACTCAAGCTAGAAAGGACCATAAATGCAAAAAAGTAGGCTACCAGCACAGTTTGATGCACCATAATAATTCCATAATAATTGACTTTGCTGATACTCTGCATACTCGGTATAGTCTACTGGCTTGGGCTACATTCATCCCTAACTTAGATACGTTTCTGCTTATAATTTCTGACTTTTGGTAGGCCATTTGTCATCTATTGTTGGATACATGCAGCTTCTCTCCTGTCATAACTTGTTGCTCTAGAAGACTGAATAAAGTAGAGCTCACCAGAATAATGTCTTACTTTGATAGAATGAATGAATTATAATCTAGCTAACGCCGGTAAATTGCCTGGTTCATTTATTGACTGGGGAGAAAATGCAACAACTCAAACAGTGGAAAGATTGTTCCTGTGCAAAATGTCTAAATGTCATCAGTTTGACAGATTTCAAGGAAATAAAAAGCTGTTAAAACTATAAAACATATTTGTGATAAGACTTCAGTTCTTCTTAGGTGTGTATTTTATGTGGTTGAAGTACTGTCTGCTCGCATAAGTGTAAAAGATAACACTTAAACACACATTCACATTTTATCAAGAGATGCTGAAAGAAAAAAATAATTTCTCCACACCTGTTCCAAAAAGATAAACTACAAGACAACTATAAAAACATTACTTCGGGTTATTACAACAAGTTATAATAAGTGACTGAGACAATGTCACACTTCAGTGAACTTATTTAACAACAGTTTTAAACTGCCCTATTGGCAGCAGGTAAAGCAGGTGTAATTGGTTTTGTAAGGTATTCCATATATGTGGTTCATATCTTTCCAGCAGCATACCACCCTGTGTCCCTCTGCTGACTTGCTTCTGATGCTAAGCAGAGTTGGTCCTGATCAGTCCCTGGATGGGAGACCAAATGCTGCTGTAAGTGGTGTTGGAGGTCAGGTTGGAGGCACTATTGCCCTGTGTAGGGAAAGTTAAAAAGGTCTCCTGGCTCACTAAAAGATCCCATGGCATGTAATCATAAGAGTAGGGCTGTTAACCCCTGTGTCCTGGCTAAATTCCCAATCTGGCTCTCATACTGTTGTAGTCACCTAATCATCCCCAGCTTACGATCGGCTCATTCATCCCCCCTCCCCTGTAACTGTTCCCCAGGTTGTTGCTGTAAATGAGAATGTGTCCTCAATCACCTTACCTGGATAAAATAAGAGAGAAATAAACTTAAGGTGGTTTTACCAATCATTGTGGAGATGAGTGGGACCTCAAGAGCCTCGAGCGCCGAGCAATCCCGTATCCGGGAGCGTAATCGTAGCCTCAAGCTCATTAGCATAACGCAACGTTAACTATTCATGAAAATTGCAAATGAAATGAAATAAATATATTGGCTCACAAGCTTAGCCTTTTGTTAACAACACTGTCATCTCAGATTTTCAAAATATGCTTTTCAACCATAGCTACACAAGCATTTGTGTAAGAGTATTGATAGCTAGCATAACATTAAGCCTAGCATTCAGCAGGCAACATTTTCACAAAAACAAGAAAAGCATTCAAATAAAATCATTTACCTTTGAAGAACTTCGGATGTTTTCAATGAGGAGACTCTCAGTTAGATAGCAAATGTTCAGTTTTTCCAAAAATATTATTTGTGTAGGAGAAATCGCTCCGTTTTGTTCATCACGTTTGGCTAAGAAAAACCCCCGAAAATTCAGTCATTACAACGCCAAACTTTTTTCCAAATTAACTCCATAATATCGACAGAAACATGGCAAACGTTGTTTGGAATCAATCCTCAAGGTGTTTTTCACATATCTATTCGATGATAAATCATTCGTGGCAGTTGCCTTTCCCCTCTGAACCAAATGGAAAAGTGGACGCAGCTGGAGAATAAGAGTCGCAGCTGCGCAATAATTTCGACGGAGGACACCAAGCGGACACCTGGTAAATGTCGTCTCTTATGGTCAATCTTCCAATGATATGCCTACAAATACGTCACAATGCTGCAGACACCTTGGGGAAACGACAGAAAGTGTAGGCTCATTCCTGGCGCATTCCTAGCATTTCCAAAGCTGTCAATTATATGCATAGTCGAGCATCTTTTCGTGACAAAATATCTTGTTTAAAACGGGAGCGTCTTTTTATCCAAAAATTAAAAGTGCGCCCCCTATATCGAAGAAGCCTTGTGAATGGGTTTGGTATCTTGTATTTCAACAGGGGTATGTTGGATGTGGAGCAATGATAGTCCAGAGTGTTTGTTTCTATGACCTTTATCCTCTCCTCAGGCTTTGGACAAGGCCTACCACAGTGGATACGGTGATGGCCTTCACTTTCTACAAACCAGTGGTGGGTCATGTCATGTGTTCTCTGTATCGATGAGTCTTTATGATGTTACAAGCAGATATTATGTGACATATAGCTAGTGAGTCATAATCTAATTGTGACTGTCTCTTTCTGTCTCTCTCTTTCTCTGCCTTTCTCTGTCTCTCTCTTTCTCTGCCTTTCTCTGTCTCTCTCTGTCTCTCTCCTTCTCTTCACTGCTATTCTGCCTCTCTCTTTGTCTCTGTCTTTCTTTCTGTTCACTTCTCCTGACTTATATCTCTGTCTCTCTCTGTCTCTCTCCTTCTCTTCACTGCTATTCTGCCTCTCTCTTTGTCTCTATCTTTCTTTCTGTTCACTTCTCCTGACTTATATCTCTGTCTCTCTCTTTCTCTTCAATTATCTTATCTTCTGCCTCTCTCTCTCTCTCTCTCTCTAAATTGTTGTTGTTGGGGGGGATGGGGTTGTATTAGGAATGGATATCAGTAAGAAAATAATTAAATAACACAAAGAAATGTGCAGGTTGGTTGGTCTGTCAGACACTGTCCCTCATTTGATGCCAGGCAACAATATAGCACAGTGACTGCATAGCCTTTATGCTACAGGGAGCCAGGTTTTCCTGTATCTACCCTTCTCAATGGCAAGGCTGTGCTCACTGTCTGTACTTTGTCAAGGTTTTGATCGGTAATCATGGTCAAATGGTTTACCATGGTGTACTGTCAATTTCGGGCCAGATAGCAATACATTTAGCTTTGTTTCCCAATAGGTGATCTAGTTTTGTGTGTGTCTCTCTCTCTCTCTCTCTCAATTCAATTCAAATCAAAGGGCTTTGTTGGCATGGGAAACATATACTGTATTTACATTGCCAAAGCAAATTAAAGATAATAATAATAATAATAATCTCTCCTCGCTCTCTCTCTCTCCTCGATCTCTCTCTCCTGTCACTACCAGACCTGGTCCCATTTCTGCCTCTTCTGAAAACTCCGTCAGAGCATCAGTCCTCTCCTCCTGACGGATGGACAGATCTGGAAACAGACTGGGAGGAGGAGAAGGATGTGGAAAAAGATGAAGAACAAATAGAGAGGCAGGTGAAGATGAAGAGAGAGGAGCAAACGAAGGAGGAGGAGGAGGAGGAGGAAGAAGAAGAGGAACAAATAGAGAGGCAGGAAAATATGAAGAGAGAGGAGCAAACGAAGGAGGAGGAGGAAGAAGAAGAGGAACAAATAGAGAGGCAGGAAAAGATGAAGAGAGAGGAGCAAACGAAGGAGGAGGAGGAGGAAGAAGAGGAGGAGGAAGAGGAGTGGTCCTCCCTGACAGAGACCAGATGCGATCAGAGAAATTACTCTCTTGAAGGGGGAGATCTACCCTGGAATCTGGCAAACCCAGAGATGGCCATGTATCTAGCCTTGCCCACCTGGATACAAACAGGTATGGTACACACGCACACCGAGTGACATCATGCTAAATAATTGATTATTTGATTTTTATTTCAGAATACTTCACAGACTGTGGCCTGTTATTTTCATCTTAATAAAGATGTGTCATGTTACAAGGCTGTGATTGGTGTTTCAGCGTTGCTATGCAACATCATGGGGTTGCTGTGCACCCACACCCCAATGCGTGTGATGTCATACATGCTCCTCCCCTTCACTCTGCTATTCAGCTTCCTCCTTGGAAACGTGCATAGGTAACACGCACACACAAATACACAAAGATTGGAAGCTCCCATTGTCTGACCTGATTCCTCTGTCTCTCGTTCTCTGTCTCTCTCTCTCTGTCTCTCAATTCAATTAAATTCAATGGGCTTTATTGACATGGGAAACATATGTTAACATTGCCAAAGCAAGTGTAAGAAGTGCCCATTGTTCCCATTGTCTGACCTGATTCCTCCCTCTCTCTCTCTCTCTCTCTCTCTCTCTCTCTCTCTCTCTCTCTCTCTCTCTCTCTCTCTCTCTCTCTCTCTCTGTGTCAGGCTGGTTGTATTAGGGTTCTGGATGTGGCAGGACCTACGACAGATCACCTTCTTTATCATCAACACCCTGGTCTCCAGCCTCCACATAAATCTAGAAGACAGGTACACAGATAGACAGATACACACAGACAAATCAGATATCCATGTTTGTGTGTATCACAAACCAGTGCGCCTGGCGCCTACTACCATACCTCGTTCAAAGGCACTTAAATATTTTGTCTTGCCCATTCACCATCTTAATGGCACACACACAATCCATGTCTCAGTTATCTCAAGGATGAACAATATTTATTCACCTACACTGATTGAATTAGATTTAACAAGTGACTAATGGATCATAGCTTTCACCTGGTCAGTCTATATCATAATGTTCTGTACACTCAGTGTACATGCATACAGTATGTACTGTCTATATCTGGTGTGTGTCATCACCTTGTGTGTCATCAGTTGTGTGTCATCACCTTGTGTGTCATCAATTTGTATGTCATCACCTTGTATGTCATCACCTTATGTGTCATCAACTTGTGTGTCGTCACCTTGTATGTCATCACCTTTAATGTCATCAGCTTGTATGTCATTAAAATGCCTCCACAGAAACCTACAAGACAGATAGACAGACAGACCTGGACTACAGGAAAGGTGAGAGCTGGGCTGCGATCTACACAAAACAGTCTGTTCTACACAGTACATTTCTATCAGAATTTTCTTTGTGTTTCTGTGTGTCAGAACAACATGTATATGTTTATATTTAGTGTGTTTTCCTGTGTGTGTGTGTGATGTGTGAATGTTCTCAGGGTACTTCCTCCTCTCCTCTCCTCCTGCGGCTCCTGCTGCTGTTGCTGCTGCTGCTGATGATGATTGTCACACCCTGATCTGTTTCACCAGTACTTGTTATTGTCTCCACCCCCTCCAGGTGTCTCTTGTTTTCCCCAGTGTATTTATCCCTGTGTTTCCTGTCTCTCTGGGCCAGTTTCTCTTGTATGTCCAATTCAACCAGTGTTTTTTCCCGTTCTCCTATTCTCCTTTTTCTAGTCCCCTTTTTCTAGTCCCCCCCAAGGACAGGAGTTCCACCCCCCACTTCCACCTATCCTCCATCTCCTCATCATCCCTCTCTCTTACCTCCTCACAGGACTCCAACCAGTACACGATCTTGCTCCGCTTGGATCTGGAGTGAAGGGATATAGAGAAGGTGGTGGAGAATGAGGGGGATGGAGGCAGAGAAGGAGTGGAGACTATCGCCACTGTACCTCTCTGCCCTGGGCTGAAGGAGTGGATGAAGAAGGAGATCTTGGTTGATCCCCCCCCTTATAATAACAACCTTACTGTTGTACTTGTCCTTCATACACTAACACTCACACTTGTCTTGAAATGATAGCAGCATTTTTGAGAAAATTTTATTTATTTTATATATATATATATATATATATATATATATATATATATATATATATATATATATATATATACAATTTGAAGTTTACATACACCTTAGCCAAATACATTTAAACTCCATTTTTCACAATTCCTGACATTTAATCCTCATACAAATTCCCTGTCTTATGTTAGTTAGGATCACCACTTTATTTTAAGAATGTGAAATGTCAGAATAATAGTAGAGAGAATGATTTATTTCAGCTTTTATTTCTTTCATCACATTCCCAGTGGGTCAGAAGTTTACCTACACTCAATTAGTATTTCGTAGCATTGCCTTTAAATGGTTTAACTTGGGTCAAACGTTTCGGGAAGCCTTCCACAATAAGTTGGTCGAATTTTGGCCCATTCCTCCTGACAGAGCTGGTGTAACAGAATCAGGTTTGTAGGACTTTTTGCTTGCACATGCTTTTTCAGCTTTGACCACAAATTTTCTATGGGATTGAGGTCAGGGATTTGTTTTTAACCTTCATTTAACTAGGCAAGTCAGTTAAGAACAAATTCTTATCTTCAACGACAGCCTAGGAACAGTGGGTTCGGTTACTAGTCCAACACTCTAAGCACTAAGGTACCTGCCGCTCCTTTGTGAAGGTAACGCCAATACCTTGACTTTGGTGTCCTTAAGCCATTTTGCCACAACTTTAGAAGTATGCTTGGGGCCATTGTCCATTTGGAAGACCCATTTGTGACCAAGCATGAGATGTTGCTTCAATATATCCACATACTTTTCCTCTTCATGGTGCCATCTATTTGTGAAGTGCACAAGTGCACCAGTCCCTCCTGCAGCAAAGCACCCCCACAACATGATGCTGCCACCCCCGTGCTTCACAGTTGGGATGGTGTTCTTCGGCTTGCAAGCTTCCCCCTTTTTTCTCCAAACATAAAGATGGTCATTAAGGCCAAACAGTTCTATTTTTGTTTCATCAGACCGGAGGACATTTCTCCAACAAGTATGATCTTTGTCCCCATGTGCAGTTGAAAACTGTAGTCTGGCTTTTTTATGGCGGTTTGGAGCAGTGGCTTCTTCCTTGCTGAGCGGCCTTTCAGGTTATGTTGATAAAGAACTTGTTTTACTGTGGATATAGATACTGTTGTACCTGTTTCCTCCAGCATCTTCACAAGGTCCTTTTCTGTTGTTCTGGGATTGATTTGCACTTTTCGCACCAAAGTAGGTTCATCTCTAGGAGACAGAACGCATCTCCTTCCTGAGCTGTATGGCGGCTGCGAGGTCGCATGGTGTTTACATTTGACTACTACTGTTTGTACAGATGAACGAGGTACCATCAGGCATTTGGAAATTGCTCCCAAGGATGAACCAGACTTGTGGAGGTCTTGGCTGATTTCTTTTGATTTTCCCATGATGTCAAGCAAAGAGGCACTGTGTTTAAAGGTAGGCCTTGAAATACATCCAAAGGTACACGTCCTATTGACTCAAATTATGTCAATTAGCCTAGCCTATCAGAAGCTTCTAAAGCCATTACATAATTTTCTAGAATTTTCCAAACTGTTTAAAGGCACAGTCAATTTAGTGTATGTCAACTTCTGACCCAATGGAACAGTGAATTATAATACATATATAATACAGTATAATACAGTGAATTATTAATTAAATAATCTGTCTCTAAACAATTGTTGGAAAAATGACTTGTGTCATGCACAAAGTGGATGTTCTAACCAATATACACTGCTCAAAAAAATAAAGGGAACACTTAAACAACACAGTGTAACTCCAAGTCAATCACACTTCTGTGAAATCAAACTGTCCACTTAGGAAGCAACACTGATTGACAATACATTTCACATGCTGTTGTGCAAATGGAATAGACAACAGGTGGAAATTATAGGCAATTAGCATGACACCCCCAATAAAGGGGTGGTTCTGCAGGTGGTGACCACAGACCACTTCTCAGTTCCTATGCTTCCTGGCTGATGTTTTGGTCACTTTTGAATGCTGGCGGTGCTTTCACTCTAGTGGTAGCATGAGTCTACAACCCACACAAGTGGCTCAGGTAGTGCAGCTCATCCAGGATGGCACAACAATGCGAGCTGTGGTAAGAAGGTTTGCTGTGTCTGTCAGCGTAGTGTCCAGAGCATGGAGGCGCTACCAGGAGACAGGCCAGTACATCAGGAGACGTGGAGGAGGCCGTAGGAGGGCAATAACCCAGCAGCAGTACCGCTACCTCCACCTTTGTGCAAGGAGGAGCAGGAGGAGCACTGCCAGAGCCCTGCAAAACGACCTCCAGCAGGCCACAAATGTGCATGTGTCTGCTCAGACGGACAGAAACAGACTCCATGAGGGTGGTATGAGGGCCTGACGTCCACATTTGGGGTTGTGCTTACAGCCCAACACCGTGCAGGACGTTTGGCATTTGCCAGAGAACACCAAGATTGGCAAATTAGCCACTGGCGCCCGGTGCTCTTCACAGATGAAAGCAGGTTCACACTGAGCACATGTGACAGACGTGACAGAGTCTGGAGACGCCGTGGAGAACGTTCTGCTGCTTGCAACATCCTCCAGCATAACCAGTTTGGCGGTGGGTTAGTCATGGTGTGAGATGGCATTTCTTTGGGGGGCCGCACAGCCCTCCATGTGCTCGCCAGAGGTAGCCTGACTGCCATTAGGTACCGAGATGAGATCCTCAGACCCCTTGTGAGACCATATGCTGGTGCGGTTGGCCCTGGGTTCCTCCTAATGCAAGACAATGCTATACCTCATGTGGCTGGAGTGTGTCAGCAGTTCCTGCAAGAGGAAGGCATTGATGCTATGGACTGGCCCACCCGTTCCCCAGACCTGAATCCAATTGAGCACATCTGGGACATCATGTCTCGCTCCATCCCTCAGGAAACCATCCGCCACCTCATCAGGCGCATGCCCAGGCATTGTAGGGAGGTCATACAGGCACGTGGAGGCCACACACACTACTGGGCCTCATTTTGACTTGTTTTAAGGACATTACATCAAAGTTGGATCAGCCTGTCGTGTGGTTTTCCACTTTAATTTTGTGTGTGACTCCAAATCCAGACCTCCATGGGTTGATAAATTTGATTTCCATTGATCATTTTTGTGTGATTTTGTTGTCAGTACATTCAACTATGTAAAGTAAAAAGTATTTAATAAGAATATTTCATTCATTCAGATCTAGGATGTGTTATTTTAGTGTTCCCTTTATTTTTTTGAGCAGTGTATATATACACAGTGCCTTACAATGCCTTTTCCTATTTTGTTGCCTTACAACCTGTAATTTAAATAGATGTTTATTTGGATTTCATGTAATGGACATACACAAAGTAGTCCAAATTGGTGAAGTGAAAAACAATGGAAACTGCAAAGTGGTGGGTGTATATGCATTCACCCCCTTTGCTATGAAGCCCCTAAATAAGATATTGTGCAACCAATTACCTTCAGAAGTCACATAAATAGTTAAATAAAGTCCAAAGATTACTGTACACCAGCGGAACCCATCCAACTTGAAGGAGGGGGAGCAGTTTTGTCTTGAAGAACGGGCAAAAATCCCCGTGGCTAGATGTGCCAAGCTTATAGAGACATACCTCAAGCGACTTGCAGTTGTAACTGTAAATGGTGACTACAAAATATTGATGTGAATAGTTATGCACGCTCAAGATTTCTTGTTTGTGTCACAATAATAATAATAAATGTATCTCCAACGTGGTAGGCATGTTGTGTAAATCAAATGATACAAACTCCCCCAAAATCCATTTCAATTCCAGGTTGTAAGGCAAAGAAATAGGAGAAATGCCAAGCGGGGTGAATACTTTTGCAAGCCACCGTATATATATGTATGTATATTTTTATGAGCGTATTCCCCCTCCCCCATGTTTCTCACCAAATTAGGTCCTTTGGCTCATCTCTGCAACTCCTCAATCAACTCAGGAGAGGCGAAGGTTGAGTCATACGTCCTCTGAAACATGACCTGCCTACCCGCTTACTTTTTATCACACTTCTCGCTTGACCCGGATGTCAACTGCACCAATGTTTAGGAGTAAACACCATTAGACTGTCGACCAGAGTCAGTTTTCAGGCGCCTGGCCCTGTCACAAGTAGTCACTAGAGCCCAATGAGCCAAGGAAAGTCACACCTTCCAAACCCTTCCCTGGGTTTGCGCTGTCCTATGGGGATCCCGGTTACAGCCAGATGTGACACAGTCTAGTTTCAAACAGCACTATTGTGCATTTGACCACTGAGCCACCCAGGAATGTTTACTTCTAATGACTCATTTGTTGTGGTTTTACCGACCTTATTTGAATGCATTGACTGGCTTTGTTTACACAGGCAGCCCAATACTGATATTTTTTCCAATAATTGGTCTTTTGACAAGTAACTGATCTTTTCACATCTATTTCACTGCTGAGCTGATTGGTCAAAAGATCAATTAGTGGAAACAATATCAGAATTGGGCTGCCTCTATAAATGCAGCCATTGTCACTCTGGATAAGAGCGTCTGCTAAATGATGTAGATGGGGAAGCTGGGGACTGTGACATAATGAACGGATTGTTGCGGACAATGACAACTACTTTTCCAGTTTTCCTTTCAGTCAAGGGGACGTGATTGAGAATGCATTCAGATTATCCTCTCCCATATTTGTTCTAATAGTTAATACTTAAACTAAAAACACACACTATATCATAAACAGAACATCTTAGCTTGTCTATGTCTGCAGACTTCATAAATCAATTACAAAGCATTCTGTCGATTATTTAAACTGAACAGTAGTATAAAGGCAACATGTAAAGTGTTGGTCCCATGTTTCATGAGCTGAAATAAAAGATCCCAGAAATTTTCCAGATGCACAAAGCTTATTTTCTCAAACATTTTGCACAAATGTGTTTACATCCCTGTTAGTGATCACTTCTCCTTTGCCAAGATAATCCATCTACCTGACAAGTATGGCAAATAAAGAAACTGATTAAACAGCATGATCATTACACAGGTGAACCTTGTGCTGGGGAAAATAAAAGGCCACTCTAAAATGTTCAGTTTTGTCACACAACATAATGCCATAGACGTCTCAAGTTTTGAGGGTGCATACAATTGGCATGCTGATTGCAGGAATGACCAACAAAGCTGTTGCCAGAGAATTAAATGTTAATTTCTCTACCATAAGCTGCTGCTGGGTATTTCTTGTTTGTAATAAAGCCCTTATGTGGTGAAAAACTCATTATGATTGGCTGGGCCTGTCTCCCCAGTGGGTGGGCCTGGCTCACAAGTAGGTGGGCCCTCCCAGTCCAACCCATGGCTGTGCCCCTACCCAGTCATGTGAAATGCATAGATTACAGCCTAATTAATACATTTAAATTGACTGATTTCCTTCTGTGAACTGTAACTCAATAAAATCTTTGAAATTGTTGCATGTTGCATTTATATTTTTATTTTTGTTCATATATAGTTTTATGAAAGAAGTGTCCTTGCTGCTTATCCTTTTACGGATGCTGTACCTGTACAGGAACCAAATCAGCGGAAATTCCAGAGCGCCAACTAATTGTACTCGATACAACTCAAACTTTCATTAAAACTCACATGCAAGGTACTCAATTAAAGCCCCACTCGTTGTGAATCTAGCCAACATGTCAGATTTGTAAAATGCTTTTCAGCGAAAGCATGGAAGCTATTATCTGATAGCATGCAGCCCCCAGAAACACAAAAAGGGGAAGAAAACAAAGAAATTAGCGTAGCCGGCGCTACCGAAGACGCAGAAATAAAATATAAAACATTCATTACCTTTGACGAGCTTCTTTGTTGGCACTCCTATATGTCCCATAAACATAACAATTGGGTCTTTTTTTCGATTAAATCGGTCCATATATACCCAAAATGTCCATTTATGAACACCGAGAAATCCATGGTAAAAGTCACGTTTCCCAACGCGACGTCATTTTTTTTAATTCATAAAGTTGCCTATAAACTTTGACAAAACACTTCAACCTACTTCTGTAATCCAAGTTTAGGTATTAGTAAACGTTAATAAACGATCAAATTGATCACGGAGCGATCTGTATTCAATAGCTAGAAGTTTTTAAAACAAAGTCCATTTTCTCACCGACATTTTTTCCAGCTGCGCACCTGAAGACTGGATGTGCCATTCTCTAATATGACCAAGGATAAAGGGCCCTGGAAATCACAACACTGGCAACATCGTGTGGAAGCTGTAGGAATTGCAAGCCCAGTTCCATCATTTATGGCAAGCCATAGACAATTCCGAGACTGGCGGATGGATTTTTCTTTGTCAATTTTGTGATCAGGTTTTCTTGCGATTTTGATTACGGAACTCGTTCTGTTATAGTCACAGACACCATTGAACCAGTTCTAGAAACGTCAGAGTGTTTTCTATGCACACATACTAATCATATGCATATACTATATTCCTGGCATGAGTAGCAGGATGTTGAAATGTTGCGCGATTTTTAACAAAAAGTTTCGAAAATTCGCTGCAGCCATAACAGCCATAACATAACAACTGTCTCTAATGATAGTGTGACTGATGTGTTCTAACTGATTAAATCAATGTTGTTTCCCTTTAGTTATACCCTGTGAGTCACAGAGAAGCATTTATTAAGACTTCTTATATTTTTAACCACAAGTCATAGAAATGCACCTTTTTCACATTCTGGTAAAGTGCTGGAGAAAATTAATATGAGGTTGAAAGGTGGCAGAATTGTGATGTGACCTTAAATGTGACCTGGCCCAGAACCCAGTATGACCCAGTATAGATTATTATTACACTGGACCTTTTATTGTCCTGTCCCTCCTCTAACATTTAGATAACCATTCTGATCCTGTGGTGCTGTGTGGCCCAGTTGGTAGAGCATGCTGTTTGCAATGGCAATTTTAGCATGTAAATCTTGGTGGGGCAAACTAAATTGTTTAAATTTATTTTATGCATGCCAGCAAAGCCAATGTACAACACAACACTAATCAACACATGAATTGCACTATAACAGTGACAAACGGTGCCCACAAACTGTTAGGGCCTACATAAAGCTGTCTCATCAGCAGAGCTTTCTTTTCAACACCATGGAGTGTATCCTTACCACTACTACGCCTGGCTATCAGCAAAACAGTTCATCTAGCCTTATTTACTGCCTTTTTTAAACAAAGCTGATATGGCTGACTTGCTAAAACAAATTTTGTAGACTACTGACAATTGAGATGTACCAACTATGCCAAAAGGGAGCCCTGAGCAGATAAGAGGCAATTTGTAAATGATCGAGCTTAGACGGACGTAGTCAATATAACAATTTTTTCAGCACTTTTGAAATGTACAGCGACATAATTCAGAACATGGGCGGTTCTTACAGTAATCTCCCTATCCACCAAGTCAGAACCATTCGATGAATAAAGGGGGCATGTAAGCAGACAAAGAAAGCTCTTATAACATTCAATGATGACATTTCACTAAAACAGGCTATGGGCTACCTGTGTACTAGCAAGTAAAAACAGTCAGTGAAATTAAGAGGGGAAAATAGACAAAATGATTAGGGTGAAGAACATGGGTGTCACACAAGCCTTCACTTTGGCACCCCCTCCTGTCCAACTCAGGCGTTCTGCGTCGCCGGCATTTAAATCTGCTGCCGAACCTACTGCTGGCAAACACCCTACACTCATCAACCCGGACTTGTCTCGTCATCATTACACACACCTGGTTCCAATGCTCACTCAATCACTGTCTATATGCTCCCTCTGCCATTTGACTTTGTCGTTCATTGTAAATGTTACTTGTTTTCTTGAGAGGAATCTCTCCTACTATTTCCTGAGTACTTAAAATGTTGCACTTTGCGTCCACCCTGTGCCTTTTTGTTCATAAAGATATATTTTGAGCACAACAGTGTTTGGGTTTCATCCAGCTTTGATCTATGGTGCTTAACCTTTTATGGCTGCAGGGGCAGTATTGAGTAGCCTGGATGAAAGGTGCCCATATCAAACGGCAGATTTTCAACCAAGGTCTAATTGAAATTACAGTGAGATTTGGATGAGTTTTAATTTCCTACACCTTCCACTAGATGTCAGCAGTCAATAGAGCTTTGTCTGATGACTCCAATGTGAAGAGGGGTCGATTGACACAGGAAATAGACACCACAGCCATGAGTGGACCATGCTTTCACCAGGCGTGTTCAAAGGGGAAGGACTTGCGTTCCATCGCTCATCTGAAGTCATTCTAATTCTCCGGTTGGAACGTTATTCAAGATATATGTAAACAACATTCTAAAGATTGATTCAGTACATCGTTTGACATGTTTCTACTGACTGTTACGGAACCTTTGGACATTTCGCCACGTTATAGTGGACGCGCTTTGTGACTTTGGAATTGTTTACCAAACGCTCTAACCAAAGTAGCTAATTGGACATAAATAACGGACATTTCGAACAAATCAAGCATTTATTGTGGACCTGGGATTTCTAGGACTGCATTCTGATGAAGTTCATCAAAGGTAAGGAAACATTTATCATGTATTTTCTGGTTTCTGTTGACTCAAACTCAAACACTGTTGACTCAAACACGAATTTGGCTACTGTTCTGAGCGCTGTCTCAGATTATTGCATGGGTTGCTTTTTTCGTAAACGTTTTTTGAAATCTGACACAGTTGAGGTATATCTATAATTTCATGTGTATAACTTGTATTATCATCTACATTTATGATGAGTATTTCTGTTGAAACGATGTGGCTATGCAAAATCACTTGATGTTTTTGGAACTAGTGAATCTAATACGCCAATGTAAACTCCGATTTTTTTATATAAATATTATCTTTATCAAACAAAACATGCATGTATTGTGCAACATGAAGTGTCATCTGATGAAGATAATTCAAGGTTAGTGATTAATTTTATCTTTATTTCTGTTTTTTGTGAATGCTATATTTTGCTGGAAAATGGCTGTGCTTATTGTGGTTTGGTGGAGACCTAACATAATCGTTTGTAGTGCTTTCGCTGAAAAGCCTATTGGAAATCGGACATGTTGGTGGGATTAACAACGAGAATAGCTTTAAAATGATATAGAACACATGTATGTTTTAGGAATTGTAATTATGAGATTTCTGTGGTTTAAATTTGGCACCCTCTATTTTCACTGGTAGTTGTCATATCGATCCCGGTATCGGGATTGCAGCCATAACAGGTTAAATAGATGTAGTAGTTCTAAACCTGTGAGTACCTCCTGCCTACTCCTCTCTACACCAGTGACAGAATGACCGACCTAAGAAAACCGGAAGCAGCAGGACATCCTGACCTCTCCCCTGCCTGGAGCGCCTTGGGACTGCCACAGATGAGGTGCTCTGGTTGTAGGCCAACTGCAGTCTACACCACCACCTTCCCAGCTCCCCGCAGTCGTTCCAGCTACCCCTCCACCATTTACATTACCTGGTCCGATCAACAATGTCCACCTGCCCCTCCTGGAGCGATTTCACGGCATCCCCGCTCACTGTAGGGGGGTTCTCCTGCAGTGTAACCTCCATCTGGCCCATCATGCTGGGACGGCCTCCAAGAGGGACAATGTGGCCTTGGTGATCTCGGTGCTGACAGGCCGGGCTCTTGAGTGGCGCACGCCGTCTGGGAGTGGGACGGACCAGAAGTACAGTCCTATGAGCATTTACGCAACTCGTCCACGCCATCTTTGACCACCCTACAGAGAGTCGAGAGGGAGGTGAGGTCTACGACGGAGGAGACGCTCAGTTGCATAACCCCAGGATATCATGGACAGAGAGGAGGTTTTTGGGTTTGTCACAAGAGTGTCAGGGGAGGTGTCTCCATCTATCTGTGCCACCAACAAAGAAAGTCTGGACCAGGCCACCCACGTCCCTATTCCGGAGGAGTTCCAGGACCAACAGGTGGCCTTTTCAAAGACTCATGCCACATGCCTTTCCCCTCATCGCCCATTGGACTGCACTATCAACCGACTGTCTGGATCAACTCTCTCACGGGGGCACATCTCCCCTCTCTCGCATGCAGAGAACGAAGCGATGGAGGCCTACGTCCAGGAGGAGCTGGCGAAAGGATTCATCCCTCCGTCAAACTCTCTCAGCTGCCTCCAGCTTCTTTTTCGTGAAGGAGGGAGGTCTCCACCCTTGTATCGATTACCGGACACTGAATTAGGCTACTGTTAAATTCAGTCGTCCCTGCCTCTCATACCCACTGTGATCGAACAGATGCAGTGTGCTAAGTACTTTAATCAATTAGATTTACGCAGTGCCTACAACCTGGGGTGCATTAGAGAGGGATGAAAAGAATACCACCTTCAGCACCATCACCGGGCACTACGAATACAGGGTAATGCCCTACGGCCTGACAAATGCACCCTCTGTGTTTCAATCCTTCATTAACAAGGTGTTTAGAGACATGTTGGGTCGCTATGCAGTGGTGTACATAGATGACATCTTGGTGTACTCCACTACACGCGAGCAACATGTCTCTCATGTCAGGTCCATTTTGGAGAGGCTGATGGGGCGTATGCCAAGGCGGAGACCTGCCTTATCTTTCAGCAAGCGGTCTTCTTCCTGAGGGGAGATGGAAGAGCAGAGGATCAGTGCAGTACGGTCTACCCAATATCAAGACGGTGCAGCGCTTCTTTGGTTTTGCCAACTATTTCAGGTGCGTCATTACGTTATGACAGACAAAATGAGAAGAAAAAAAATCCAGAAAATCACATTGTAGGATTTTTTATGAATTTATTTGCACATTATGGTGGAAAATAAGTATTTGGTCAATAACAAAAGTTTATCTCACTACTTTGTTATATACCCTTTGTTGGCAATGACAGAGGTCAAACGTTTCCTGTAAGTATTCACAAGGTTTTCACACACTGTTGCTGGTATTTTGGCCCATTCCTCCATGCAGATCTCCTCTAGAGCAGTGATGTTTTGGGGCTGTTGCTGGGCAACACAGACTTTCAACTCACTCCAAAGATTTTCTATGGGGTTGAGATCTGGAGACTGGCTAGGCCACTCCAGGACCTTGAAATGCTTCTTACGAAGCCACTCCTTCGTTGCCCAGGCGGTGTGTTTGGGATCATTGTCATGCTGAAAGACCCAGCCACGGTCATCTTCAATGCCCTTGCTGATGGAAGGAGGTTTTCACTCAAAATCTCACGATACATGGCCCCATTCATTCTTTCCTTTCCACGGATCAGTCGTCCTGGTCCCTTTGCAGAAAAACAGCCCCAAAGCATGATGTTTCCACCCCCATTCTTCACAGTAGGTATGGTGTTCTTTGGATGCAACTCAGCATTCTTTGTCCTCCAAAAATGACGAGTTGAGTTTTTACCAAAAAGTTATATTTTGGTTTCATCTGACCATATGACATTCTCCCAATCTTCTTCTGGATCATCCAAATGCTCTCTAGCAAACTTCAGACGAGCCTGGACATGTACTGGCTTAAGCAGGGGGACACGTCTGGCACTGCAGGATTTGAGTCCCTGGCGGCCCAGGTGTCTTTTATACTGATAACAAGTTCAAACAGGTGCCATTAATACAGGTCACGAGTGGAGGACAGAAGAGCCTCTTAAAGTAGAATTTACAGGTCTGTAAGAGCCAGAAATCTTGCTTGTTTGTAGGTGACCAAATACTTATTTTCCACCACAATTTGCAAATAAATTCATTAAAAATACTACAATTTTTTTCTTATAATTTTGTCTGTCATAGTTGAAGTGTACCTATGATGAAAATTACAGGCCTCTCATCATTTTAAGTGGGAGAACTTGCACAATTGGTGGCTGACTAAATACTTTTTTGCCCCACTGTATTTAAAGAAATGCACTTTTAATGAAATACAAATATATGTTTTTGGAATTACTCAATTGAGACTACAAATGTGAAATTGGTCTGTTGTACTGGGCAATGGGTTAATATGCAGAGTGCTGGTGACTCCTTACTCCACCCACTCCATTCACTACAATGCAATACACTAAACATGGGATGTTTTTTGGATTGTAGAGATAACTTTTCTTCTTGTCTCATATGAACTGGGTGGGGAATATTTGGGTATCTGCTAACCAAATATGTTTAGTCTTCGAGGGCGACATGTCTCACCTTTGACCCCATTCCAGGTCAGCCACACGATACTGAGACGTACTGAGACGTTTCTAGCTGACATAGAGAACGCGTTGGATGGCTACCCGAACGCTACAGGTTCTGACAGTGTTTACCTGTTGAAGCGAACGTCGAATAGACACGTGACAAAGGTTCATTCGTCTTCAACAGCAACACACGCTAAATGACTGCGCTAAACTTGCCACAGCTTTGAAATTAGAATTCAGTGGTTTTGTGACACACAAACACAATAGCTCACTGGCTAACACCATCAATCAAGCTCGGAACGAACACCCACAAGCTTAGTACCATAGGGTTCGTTCAGCGTACTTTGGCCTACTCCCTGTACCTTTTAAACAAATGTTCCTGTCGAATATGTATCCTACCTTCATTACCTACTTGGGCCCTGCCGCCCAAGTTGGCTTGCCTATCTTACAACTCAGAGAGCTTGCAAGCACAACTTTTGAGGCATCAAAAGTTCACAACGCTAAGAGCCCTCACCACTCGGTTTTGAAGTTTGACCAGGAGCACTCACTCCAGTTAGAGGGTGCATTATCAGGTATTGTAGCGTTGAGAGAAGACGCACAACAACAGTTTCTACTACGAAACCATGATTCCAATAACCTCCGCGGTCTAAATAACTGTAAAGTACGTCGGCATCAACATGACCACCGCTACAATCGACCTGTTCACTACGTTCCTGCACCCAACCCACACAGTGTCAGAGCACAAGGGTAACAAAGGGTTGAAGGATGATCAAAACGTAGACCATTGTTCTCCAGAAGTTCCACTACGGGAAGAACTAAAGCCAGGACAATTTGAGGAAAGGGTCAAATATAAGTGTTAAGGGAATTTTTATCAATGATGACTAATTATGTATACATTTCAATCAGGACTGACTAGTCCAAATGCTATTATGTACTGTACATGTATGAATTTTCTCTCTTGCTCCAATTCCCAATTGTATATAATATAGTCAGGAGTTTAGAATAATGCCTTGATACAAATGAATGAACTATCTCCAGATGGCAGGGACGGACTATCTCCAGACTGTCTAGAATGCTTATCTACACTGACTGACCTTGGCTTTAGGCGAGGAGGGAAGGCTCGAGAACTATAGGGCCTCTCTACCAGTGTCAAGAAGAGATAGAACATTTAGAAAACGCTGACGTCATTTTCAGTTTATAACCTGTGGTAAAATGTGTATGAAGGCAGTACTCTCTTGAATTAAACACTGTTACCTGACTTTTAAGACCGGGGCTCTGTCCATTCTTATAAGATAAGGGTCTTACGAACCCTTAAATGCATTGACAGAGTGTTTAATTTTGATTGGGAAATAAAACAGCGGAATTTAGAATTCCTTCAACAATAAGTCACAAGAACTAAATGAGGAATTACCGGACACCAGGTCCGCAGGAATAAACACCCATAGCAAGGACGTTAAAGTTCAAATTTCTCCCGCTCTCATTCAAGACCCTATCCAGGGCCTGCTTGATCAAGAAACAAGCCCCCGGGATTTGTCTATAGACTATGATACAAAGGTTGCACAGAAAAAAGTCAAACGCTTCGTTAAAGCCAAGCCCACTCCAAATCGGAAAAGTCAATCTGGTTTCACCTTGAACAGAAATGGCACATGACTTCGTTGCGAACGACCACTCCACTTTGTGGGGAATATGTCCACTAACCACAAATCTAAATGGACTTACCTGGAAACAGTCCTGGGGGACTGCTTAACTTGTCATGCGCTAATTGATTCGGGTGCGACAATATCACTCATCTCTCAAACATTGTTCGATGATCTCAAAGGGGCTTTGAAGCCAACTAAACGTTGGTTAAAAGTGGAACGATGCGACATTACACTTCGAGGGGTCACTCAGACAACCTCGTCTCTCACATTGAGAGTCATGCTGAAACTACACTTCAAGGACGTATCGCTCGTTCACCCTGTGTATGTTACCAGCCTCGAAACTGTAACCCTGCTACTTGGAGCAGACTTGATGGATCAGTAACTCCCATTGATGGATTGGAAAACCAACCAGGCATGGTCACAGGCCACCATGCCTTCTCCACTGACGTCGTCCACTAACGCTAGCTGCAACGCAATCATTCACGAGGGGTATCTCTCGAAAGCACCCCTTGGGAAAAAGACATTTAGAAACCTCTTGGGGCAGAATCCGATCCAAGGAGATCGATCCAAGGAGATATTACGATATGTATATGTTTTAACACGTTTTTGGTTAATATATGATTCCATATGTGTTATTTTATTGTTTTGATGTCTTCACTATTTTTCTGCAATTTAGAAAATAGTAAGAATAAAGAAAAGCCCTTGAATGAGTAGGTGTGTCTGACTGGTATATGTAAAATAAGTGTAATTTATATTTACAATGCCCTTATTCAAACGGATTACTCATTTACCTAGCTCTTATCAATAGCTCTTATCAAGTTGTAAATTGCATTGTTATTTAAAGACCCCATTGTTCCCCTCTAATCAATAAATAAGCATTTTTAAAGGCAAATATATTTTGTATCATTCTACCATCAGTGATATAAATGTATTATTGGATACGTTAATGTTTTAATTGAATGTATTATTTATGTTTTAGTTAGTTGTGTTTGTTAATGTGGGTGACCATCTTAGTTAGTTGCAAAAATCCCCCAGCAACCTTCTCCTCAATATGACTCAGTGGCTCTGTTACCACAGTCTAAAACAGTTTGGCTCATGCTCTCTCTCAACATAGCCATATGTATCTGCGATAAAACAGTGATATAAGTATAATAGCATCAGCCAATATTCATAAATACCAATATTAGACTTTAACAGCATCTCCAACAGGTGCACTGTGTATGTTTGGCAAGCTTTTAACCCCAATGAACTCTTTCACAAACGTAGGGTTAATTGCAGTTAAGGTTGTTCTTTACATACCGGTTGTAAGGCTGCTTAATTGTCATGTTATTTGTGAATTGCCATAAAATACTCCTCTTGGCTCAGAGTCTGGATTCAGGAATTCCATTGTTACAGCAGACAGATGACCACAAGTGGTGACACACACAGACACACACACATACTCACAGAGGCAGCAGACATACAAGTGACAGGGCATGCAGCATGCCTTAACCTGCCCTGCCCCAGTTTAAACTCTGCTTCTACAAAACACAGGCTAGCCTTATCCAATAGAATCTAAAACATAAAGTAATATCAGTGACCAAATGTGAAATACGTATCCTGTTGTAGGTACGAACATTCTGTCCTGCCAAGTTACCAGCACGTGGAAAATTAGGTTGGGTTGTATTTCGAGTAGATTATCCCTTTAACTGTTTTATCTATCGCCACCAACTGTCATCCTCTGTCTTGCTCAAAATAACATGGAAGTGTATCACAGTCATGGGTGTCTGAAAGTTAAATGTGTACTCATCAAGACGAATGTACTTTACCATTTAAGATCAAATATTTAATTTACTTTCTTCTGTAAAGCCAAATATACTTTTTTAGTTATACAGACATTTAGATGTATTTCTCTTTTGAAGAACATAAAATAGTAACACAAATGTTATGAGACTGGTAACTTGCCATATGTTATCATTGACAAAAAAGAAATTGTCATGTACATTTGGCAAAAACATATTCTGCATATTCGGGTGTGTTCAAAGCAGTTTACTAAACCACAAGTACTCCATTTTCTGACCTACCAGCAGTTTCAGCCAGTCTTTGAGGAGGAAGTGGCCAGGTACTTTTACATGAATCACACACACTTAGAAAAAACACTCAAACACTGTATAAATACAGTCTTGGCTCCTTGGCCCCAGGCAGTCACTGAGCTGGACACCTCCAAGACAAGACAAGATGGAAATCACAGATTTACTGCTCCTTCTGGTGGTTGCTCAGTCATTTGCTATGCCTCTATCATCACTGGAGGAGACTAAAAAGTGGCTATTAGCCGAGGTAAGAAAACTAAAGCTGTGGGTCTGATGTCCTTTTGTTTATCAATGTCTGTTTGGTTCACTGAATATTTATGTTTTTATTATTGATTTAACAGTTATCCCTATACTCTAAGTAAGGATGAATGCAATCACTTATAGTATAAACAAAAGTATCTTTGTTTTATTTAAACAAAATTGCTAATTAGACAATGCCAGAAGATGTTGAAATACTATAACCTCTCAAATTGAACACTTTTAACCTGTTTCATTTGTGAATTTGCTCCTTACATTGCCACTTGTTTTTATTACATCCATTCCATATGACTATGCATGAACAGCTACATATCATGAAGCTGTTAACTTATGCTATTGCTTTCCTCTTCAGAAATACCTCCGCAGGTTCTACAACCTTCGTGCTGGACTTCAGGGAACAAAGACCGACAGGACTTCAGACGCCATGCAGGCTAAGATCAGGGAGATGCAGTCCTTCTTCAACCTCCAGGTGACGGGGAGCCTGGACGCTAACACCCAGGAGCTGATGAGCATGGCCAGGTGTGGTGTCCCTGACGTGGAGGAATACAACCACTTCCCCCGACACCTGAAATGGCAGAACACCAGTGTGACCTTCAGGTGAAGCTTCTCAAACACTCTGAGTGATATAGTGTCTCATAAGCCTCATTTGTTAATTATTTATGGTATTTGGTGTAATAATGTTAATGTTATCCACATACACCACATGACCTTGGATTCAATGGATATTATCATCTTTCATTTCTTTAAATAAAACTTGTCAAGTCTCTTTTGAATTAAGATATGGTTCCTCTCATTGAATGGTCATTCAGAATAGTGAATTATACTCCTGATCTGAAGAAGGCTGATGTGGACAGAGCTATCCGTAACGCCTTCAGCATCTGGGCTGACGTCACTCCTCTGACCTTCAACAAACTGCATGAGGGGAAGGCTGACATCATGATTTTATTTGGGAAAAAAGGTAGACCCATTTCTTTATTCTGGCCGACAGTTGATACATTTTTCTCAGTAAGACTATACATACAGAATATTTGGAGAATATCTTGATTAGTTTGATCATATTACTGTAGTTTTGTTAAACATTCAGTGATCCTTGTTTAGGGTTGTGCAACACCTCGTCATAGAAGAAATGAAGTGAATGCTGGCATGCTGGGAACACTTACTGAAACCATCCTCAAACATCATTTTCTCCCTGGTCTTTCCTTGTCTTTAGAACATGGAGACTTCAACCCCTTTGACGGCCCTGACGGTCTCTTAGCCCATGCTTATCCCCCTGGCAGAGACATTGGAGGAGACACACACTTTGATGAAGATGAACATTGGTCAAAAGACTCAGACGGTAAATATTTTGTCCATTTATGTGGGGATCAGGTAAATGTATGACATGTAATCGATGATTATTTAAAAACATATTGC
This sequence comes from Oncorhynchus masou masou, assembly GCF_036934945.1. NCBI lineage: Eukaryota > Metazoa > Chordata > Actinopteri > Salmoniformes > Salmonidae > Oncorhynchus > Oncorhynchus masou. Next base: position 69,192,232 of record NC_088220.1, read on the forward strand.
CTCCCCTGTAGCCTACAACCTTTTCCTGGTGGCCACCCATGAGTTTGGCCATGCCCTTGGCTTGTCCCATTCTACTGATCCTGGGGCTCTGATGTACCCAGTCTACTCCTACAGCCAGGGTTACCCACTGTCTGAAGATGATATCACCGGCATTCAAGCTCTTTATGGTCAGTGTTCCAGTTATTAACCCAAACAGAAGTAGACAGAAAATGAAATAATTAATACAATTCCATACACGTCATATTGTAAAATGTTCATTATGTCGTTCAAACCTATAGGCCCGAACCCCAGGCACAGGAAAGTGAAGCCGAAGCCAGATGCCCCTAACAAATGTGACCCTATGTTGAGTTTTGATGCTGTTACTGAGCTCAGAGGAGAAACAATCATCTTCAAAGACAGGTAGGGAGTGTGTCCATTCGTGAAAAAAAAAACATTTTCTGCAAAAACTATTAGCTTATAATGGACAAAATGAATGTGTGTTGATGTATTCTATTTGATGGCAGGTTTTACTGGCGTCTCCATCCCCAGTTGGCAGAGCCTGAGCAAACCCTGATCAAATCCACCTGGCCCTCCCTCCCCAACAAAGTGGATGCTGCCTATGAGTACCCTGAGAAAGACATAGTCTTCATATTCAGTGGTAAATTTAATGCTGGCAACATTGTTCTGACATAGTCCTCTGTCATCATGAATATACAACTACAATTCTGCTTTGCTCATTTATGTCATGTATACAGTAGATATCTAATAAAGTTGATGTCGGTATAGAGGCATAGGTTAATTTTGTTGACAAATTTTCATATTTTTCCAGGTATTAGAATATGGGCTCTGAATGGCTATAACCTGGTGGAGGGCTACCCCAAATACATCCATAAACTGGGACTCCCCAAGACCGTGCGGACGGTGGATGCTGCTGTGTACATCCCAGACACCGGCAAGACACTGTTGTTCTCTGAGGAACATTACTGGAGGTAGGACAGTAGGGTCTAGTCTGGACTGGTCTGGCATGGGTCTAGTCTGGTCTGGACTGGTCTGGCATGGGTCTAGTCTGGTCTGGACTGGTCTGGCATGGGTCTAGTCTGGTCTGGACTGGTCTGGTCTGGTCTGGTCTAGCCTGGTCTGGTCTGGTTGAGAGGTCTTATCTGCAAACATAACTGTTCATTGCAGGTTATAGTCTTGGCTGTGTTTTATTGACAGTTATAATGAGAAGACTAACACAATGGACAGCGGCTTCCCAAGATCCATTGAGATGGATTTCCCTGGAATGGCAGAGGAGGTGGATGCTGCTGTATATCAATATGGTATATCAATATCATACATTGTAATATTATTTTTATTATGACGTTTCCATTGCATTTGCTTTGAATATATAATAAATAGCTCTAACATATTTACCCTTCTTTCTCCTTGCAGGATATTTGCATTTCTTCCATGAACACACACAATTTGAATACAGCTACAGTGCAAGGAAGGTCATTCAGATTGTTAGAACAAACTCCTTTCTCAACTGCTGATCCACTGGTGGAGAACTACTGTTATGTTATGGGAAACATAGCCCATAGGTCATTTGTGCTGGACACCTGCTTGTCATTGTTATTTCTAACTCATCTCAAAGGATGCTGGAAAATGTTATGTAAAATGGATGGCTTAGGCATCAAACTAATGCAGAAACCATTATACTGGGTCTTGATTTATGGTGGCACAATATTCACATCACTTGTTGTAATATTGAAATAGAAATCACTCTGTTATACTGTATAATACTGTAATTGCATCTCTCTCGAGATAGAAATGTTACTTGGGGGGGGGGGGGGTTACAGTAATATAGATTCCAGCAAATTAAATTGGATTGTTGTGTTGCAGATCCACCAACAGGTGGCAGTCAAGGAAACACAAACTCAAGTATGAGCTCATGCATTTTATAGACTGAATGTTTTTACTACTTCATTTAATGACACATTTTCATGAATAAATTAATGAGTACAAATGGTATTGTATGAGTTTTTGTGATTTGCAAACATTGTAAGATTTATGCGGAGGCCTACATCATGCTCAAAATAAGATTTTTCTGTAACAAGACAAAATACAGCTGTTGATGTTTCCCAGTTTGGAAAAAAATGGTGAGAGAGGTGGGAAGCAATGGTAAATTTGGTAAGAGATGGAGGGAAATGGAGACAGGGATGGGGAGAGATGGGGATTTTTGGGACCACATTCTACACTGGGTGCCTATTTTGGCAGGCATGGTCATGCTACCACAGAGTCTGTTGGTCTTGGATCATCTAAGGTCATTGTGTTCAGGAAGTCAACAAGATATATAGAGCAGACCACATAAAAGACTGCTTACAAATCACAAGTACACACAAACCACCTACACAGCACCAGCCACAGCTGCCAAAGTGCTACAAAAAAGTCCCTCTTTGACATCAATACTGTAACAGGGATGACTTGGCAGCTTAATTAGCATAGCTCTGCCATTCTGGTGTATGTTATGAATTTCTGTGCCCTTCCTGCTTGTTTTTACATGGATCGATCCTTGTATTGTCATAGGCCAGACAATGTTTACACCACAAGAGGGCAGTACGTCAGCACGGTTTATGTGAGCTCAGTCTAAATGGTGGTTTACTGTGAGCTCAGTCTGAATCAGAAGAGGCAGGTGGGAGGAGTTATAGGAGGACGGGCTCATTCCAGCCATTACAATGAGCCTGTCCTCCTATAACTCCTCCCACCAGCCTCCTCTGCTCTGAATGGTGGTTTACGGTGAGCTCAGTCTGAATGGTGGTTTAACATGTGAGTAACATGTGTCACTAATTAAATGCTGTGATTCTTACAAGACAAGCTCTGTGTTGAGACCCACATTCTATGCCTCTTAGCTCAACTATGGGAATATTGACAACCCTATCAGTGCCATATTTTACCAGCCTATGTTGCTTAACTGTTGTAGTTACTTCTGTCAAGCCATCCATAGCCTACACCTAGAGTAAAAAGTATAATATCAAGTCTATTGATACAAATATATATGTTAGAGTGAGCAAAGAGAGATTCAATCGAGTAGGTATATTCTTAGTACATGTTGTTGAGTTGAACTGATCAGAAGGGATTCTTTACATAATGGGGATCTGTGATGCATCAGTGAATCAGCATGAGGCTTCTGAGTCCCAGACAGGCTCCAAGACTTGAAACAAAAATAGTAATGAAGCTCATAGGCTTAAAAAGCTTAATCTTTGGGCTCGACCATGTGGATGCAATTACAGAGAAGGCCCCTTGTCTTCTCATTTCCTCGTTAGCTGCGTCATTGATTTCTCTGAGACAGGCGCTGTTGTTGGCCGGTGGAACGTCCCTCTGCGGAGTCATTCCAGGTCTCATAACCATAGCTCAGAAGATATAGGAAAACATCCACAAGGCCTCAACATGATACAAAACTAATCCGGTCATGTTTCATATTGTTGCCCTACTGATTCTGACTGATATCGGCCATTTACTGTCTGTCAGTGAACCCAATGTACTGTGGAATTGGAAATGTAACATGTAGCGCAATAACACAATGAAACCCCTAAAGAAAATGACTTTAAAATGCTAATGAGAGAATGACTTGTGTTAAGAAAACACTTCAGGCAGAGTAACGACCAAGCAACGACTAGGGTTACCTGCATGAAGGTGCTCTATTGTGTCTTGCTGGAAGTAACTCCAGTTTTGGCACCTCTGATGGAAACCAGATGTGAGGAAACGAGAGAGAGAGGCCATGCAATCTCAGGATATGTCCCTTTTCCTTAGGAAAACCCCCATCTCAGACCACCACTACTGAGTGTCAAAAGCCCTTCAAAGTTCAACACACTCCCTTCCAAACAGAACAGTTAGTGGATCTGATTATTGTGAGAGTGAATACACATCAGGCCTGCTGGATTAGATAGGGTTTGGAAAGAGGGTATGGCTAAGTGTGAGGAATTCCTATATGACAAGAAAATTTAACAAACACATAATAACATAACTCTCTTGTGTAATCAGTTTGTCTGAACTATTAATTCACCCCCTCTTAATATACAGGGCATGTTTTGTTCATGTTTCTGTCTTTTATGTAGTTAAATGTTTTGTATGTACCAATCTGTCACCACACATCACGTTCCCTATCAGGAAATAAAATATACTGAACAAAAACTATACATTTGAAATGTAAAGTGGTGGTCCCATGTTTCATGAGCTGAAATAAAAGATTCCATACGCACAAAAAGCTTATTTCTCTCAAATGTTGTGCACAAATTTGTTTCCATCCCTTTTAGTGAGCATTTCTCCTCTGCCAAGATAATCCATCCACCTGGCAGTTTTGGCATATCAAAAAACTGATTAATCAGCATAATCATTAAACAGGTGCACCTTATGCTGGGGACAATAAATGGCCACTTTAAAACGTGCAGTTTTGTCACACAACACAATGCCACAGATGTGTCAAGTTTTGAGGGAGCGTGCAATTGGCATGGTGACTGCAGGAATGTCCCCCAGAGCTGTTGCGATAGAATTTAATGTTAATTTCTGTACCATAAGCCGTTTTAGAGAATTTGGCAGTACGTCCAACTGGCCTCACAACCGCAGACCACCTCCACATCTGGCTTTTTCTCCTGTGGGATCATCTGAGACCAGTCATCCAGAAAGCTGGTGAAACTGAGGAGTATTTCTCTCTGTAATAAAGCCCTTTTGTGCTGAAAAACAAATTTTGATTGGCTGGGCCTGGCTTCCCAGTTGGTGGGACTGGCTCCTAAGTGGGTGGGACTGGCTCACCCATGGCTGCGCCCCTGCCCAGTCATGTGAAATCCATAGATTAGGGCCTAATGAATTTATTTCAATTGGCTGATTTCTTTATATGAACAGGAAAATTGTTGAAATTATTGCATGCTGCATTTATATTTTTGTTCAGTATAGATTTGAATAAAGATGGCTGGATTAGAAGTACGAACATTTATTCACTCATTACTTTAAATTGCTCTGGATAAGAGCATCTGATGGATTACTGAAATGTAAATGTGAACGTAAATTGAATGAGATTATAATCTGTATTTGTATGTATTCTCCAATACACATACCTAATGGTGTACTGCATAAAATGCCATTCTAAAAATTATTCTTTCACACATTTCACACATTCTAATATGATGCTGACAGAGCCAATAGCTATCTTTCCCATCAGGCTCAGCCCAGCCAGCTGGACAGGTCATGGTCTCTGAGTCAGAGGAAAAGTTGGAGGGAAATTCTAACCACAATTTGAAACGCTGTCCCTGAGTAAGACCCATAGAGAAGTGCCAGAAAAGAGACATTGTGAGTGCATTACATTTCTTTCCCCAAAACAGGGCTTTGACTTTTGACTTGAACTGAAGAGGGTGTTACAGACGTCTCAGTCACAGAGGCAAAGCGAATTACTTTATGACATTAGCATTATCAGTTCTGCTTTGTCAAGCACAAATACATGATTTTTTGATCACAGGCAGCAATGAGTCACTTGTGTAACAAACTCAGAGAGTCATGATTTCATGCCCTGGCCATAGAGAGGCTTTTATTCTCTATTTTGGTTAGGCCAGGGTGTAACTAGGGTGGGCATTCTAGTTTCTTTATTTCTATGTTGCCTGTTTCTATGTTTTGGCCGGGTATGCTTCTCAATCAGGGACAGTTATCTATTGTTGTCTCTGATTGGGAATCCTATTTAGGCAGCCTGTTTTTCCACCTTAGTTGTGAGTAGTTAACTCTGTTAGTGGCCTGTAGTGGGAAATCTGAGGTTTGTAGGTTTTCAAGTCTTTGCCTATCCAATATACAGTGCAAAATTTGGTCCGATTGCACTTCCTAAGGCTTCCACTAGATGTCAACAGTCTTTAGAACCTTGTTTCAGGCTCCTACTGTGAAGGGGGAGAGAATAAGAGCTGATTGAGTAAGAGGTCTGGCAGAAGGCCATGAGCTCAGTCTCACACGTGCCTGTGAGAGGTAGCTGCGTTCCATTGCATTTCTAAAGACAAAGGAATTCTCCGGTTGGAATATTATTGAAGATTTATGTTAAGCCCACAATCCGCCTGAGTGGAGCAGAAGGGATCCGCCAGGGAGCGTCAGTGGACAAACATGCCATTCCAAACAATAAAATTAAGGGTGAGACTGACTTTCCTTAGGTACAACCAAAGTGCACATTCAAATATAGATATTGTCCTAGTGACAGAATGTTGGTGGTCAATGTGTCATGCACAATGGAGAAGAAGAGTACAGTGCCTTGCAAAAGTATCCACCCCCTTGGCGGTTTTCCTATTTTTTGCATTACAAACTGTAATTTAAATAGATTTTTTGGGGATTTCATGTAATGAACATACACAATATAGTCCAAATTGTTGAGGTGAAATAAAAAATAAAGAAAATACTGAAAAGTGGTGCGTGCATATGTATTCACCCCCTTTGCTATGAAGCCCCCAAATACAATGTAGTGCAACCAATTACCTTCAGAAGTCATAATAAAAGTCGACCTGTGTGCAATATAAGTATCATACGATCTTAGTATATATACACTGAGCTCTCCAAACAGGTCAGGGACAAAGTTGTGGAAAAGTACAGTTCAGGGTGGGGTTATAAAAAAATATCTGAAACTTTGAACATCCCATGGAGCACCATTAAATGCATTATTAAAAAATGGAAAGAATATGGGACCACAACAAATCTGCCAAGAGAGGGCCGCCCACGAAAACTCACAGACCAGGCAAGGAGGGCATTAATCAGAGAGGCAACAAAGAGACCAAAAATAACCCTGAAGGAGCTGCAAAGCTCCACAGCGGAGATTGGAGTATTTGTCCATAGGACCACTTTAAGCCGTACACTCCACAGAGCTGGGCTTTATGGAAGAGTGGCCAGAAAAAAAGCAATCGCTCAATTAAAGAAAAAAAGAAGCAAACATGTTTGGTGTTCGCCAAAAGCATGTGGGAGACTCCCCAAACATGTGGAAGAAGGTACTCTGGTCAGACGAGACTAAAATTGAGCTCTTTGGCATCAAGGAAAACATTATGTCTTCCTCAAACCCAACACCTTCCATCACCCCGAGAACAGCATCCTCACAGTGAAGCATGGTGGTGGCAGCATCATGCTGTGGGGATTATTTTCATCGGCAGGGACTGGGAAACTGGTCAGAGTTGAAAGAATGATGGATGGCGCTAAATACAGGGAAATTCTTGAGGGAAACCTGTTTGTAGACTTCCAGAGATTTGAGACTGGGACGGAGGTTCCCCTTCCAGCAGGACAATGACCCTAAGCATACCGCTAAAGCAACACTCAAGTGATTTAAGGGGAAATATTTAAATGTCTTGGAATGGCCTAGTCAAAGCCCAGACCTCATTCCAATTGAGAGTCTGTGGTATGGCTTAAAGATTGCTGTACACCAGAATGGGCAGAAATCTCCATGGCAAGATGTGGCAAGCTTATAGAGACACACCCCAAGAGACTTGCAGCTGTAATTGCTGCAAAATGTGGCTCTACAAAGTATTGACTTTGGGGAAGTGAATAGTTATGCACCCTCAAGTTCTGTTTTTTTGTGTAATGTCTTGTTTTTTTCACAAGAAAAAATATTTTTCATCTTCAAAGTGGTAGACATGTTGTGTAAATCAAATGATACAAACCCCCCCAAAATCCATTTCAATTCCTGTTTGTAAGGCAACAAACGACGAAAAATGCCAAGGGGGTTGAATACTTTCGGAAGCCACTGTATTGGGCTATTAAAAATATATATATATATAATAATTTCACCTTTATTTAACCAGGTAGGCCAGTTGAGTGCAAGTTCTCATTTATAACTGTGACCTGGCCAAGATAAAGCAAAGCAGTGCGACAAAAAACAACAACACAGAGTTACACGTGGGATAAACAAAAGTACAGTCAATAAACACCGACATGTCCTAACCGACTTGCCAAAACTATAGTTTGTTAATTAACAAAGAATTAGTGGAGTTGTTGAAAAATCGACAGTTGAAGTCGGAAGTTACACTTAGGTTGCAGTCATTAAAACTAGTTTTTCAACCACTCCACTAATTTTTTGTTAACAAACTATAGTTTTGGCAAGTCGGTTAGGACATCTACTTTGTGTATGACACAAAGCCACTCCTTGGGCTACAATACCTATTTTGCCAATTGGCCTGGACCCCTTTTATTGCCGATACAGAGCCCCACCGATCCTTCACGACTGGACTCCCGACGTAATCCGCCCGAGGGGGTTTTTCAACTGGCTCCCACGTCGCGACGTTCCCTGAATACCCATCTGCTAGCCTGCTAGCCGAGGCCCGGTAGCTGTCTAGACCACACAGGACTGTTACCTGAATAATTTGGGGGGGGGGGGGGACTATACCTATTTTGCCAATTGGTCTGGACCCTTTTATTACACTGAGCCCTGCTGATCTATCATGGCTGATCTGCCGACATAACCGCACGAAGGGGCTACAACTGACTTCTTCCATCGCAACGTCCCTCTAAGGCCCTTCTGCTAGCCTGCTTGCCCCGGCTAATGTCAATATGCCTTGTCCATTGCTGTTTTGGTTGATAATTATTGCCTTATTTTATTGTAGAGCCCTGCTCAATACGCCTTAGCTAACCCTTTAGTTCCACCTCCCAGACATTCGGTGACCTTACCTGGTTTAAGTGATGTTTCTAGAGACAATACATCTCTCATCATCACTCAATGCAGAGGTTTACCTCCACTGTATTCACATCCTACCATACCTTTATCTGTACATTATGCCTTGAATCTATTCTACCGTGCCCAGAAACCTGCTCCTTTTACTCTCTGTTCTGAACGTACTCGTCGACCAGTTCTTATAGGCTTTAGCCGTACCCTTATCCTACTCCTCCTCTGTTCCTCTGGTGATGTAGAGGTTAACCCAGGCCCTGCAGTGCCTAGCTCCACTCCCATTCCCCAGGTGCTCTCATTTGTTGACTTCTGTATCCGTAAAAGCCTTGATTTCATTCATGTTAACATTAGAAGCCTACTCCCTAAGTTTGTTTTATTCACTGCTTTAGCACACTCTGCCAACCCAGATGTCCCAGCTATGACTGAATCCTGGCTTAGGAAGAACACCAAAAACCGTGAAATGTCCATCCCTAACTATAACATTTTCTGACAAGACAAAACTGCCAATCTCCAGCAGAGATAGCCTGCGGAGTTCTGTCTTACTATCCAGGTCTGTGCCCAAACATATTGAGCTTCTACTTTTAAAAATCCACCCTTCCAGAAACAAGTCTCTCTTTGTTGCAGCTTGCTATAGACCACCTTGTGCCCCCAGCTGTGCCCTGGACACCATATGTGAATTGATTGCCCCCCATCTATTTTCAGAGCTTGTGATGTTAGGTGACCTAAACTGGGACATGTTTAACACCCCGGCCATCCTACAATCTAAGCTTGATGCCCTAAATCTCACACAAATTATCAATGAACCTACCAGGTACAACCTCAAATCCGTAAAGAAGGGGCACCCTCAAAGATATCATCCTAACCAACCTGCCCTCCAATACACCTCTGCTGTCTTCAACCAGGATCTCAGCGATCACTGCTTCATTGCCTGCGTCTGTAACGGGTCAGCGGTCAAACGACCTCCACACATCACTGTCAAACGCTCCCTAAAACACTAAAACATGAGCAGGTCTTTCAAACAGACCTGGCACAGGTATCCTGGAAGGATATTGACCTCATTCCGACAGTAGAGGATGCCTGGTCATTCTTTAAAAGTGCTTTCCTCACCATCTTAAATAAGCATGCCCCATTCAAAAAATTTAGAACCAGGAACAGATATAGCCCTTGGTTCACTCCAGACCTGACTGCCCTTGACCAGCACAAAAACATCCTGTGGCGTACCTCACTAGCATCGAATAGCCCCCGCGATATGCAACTTTTCAGGGAAGTTAGGAACCAATATACACAGGCCGTTAGGAAAGCAAAGGCTAGCTTTTTCAAGCAGAAATTTGCATCCTGTAGCACAAACTCCAAAAAGTTCTGGGACATTGTTAAATCCATGGAGAATAAGAGCACCTCCTCCCAGCTGCCCACTCCACTGACGCTAGGAAACACTGTCACCACCGATAAATCCATGATAATTGAGAATTTGAATAAGCATTTGTCTACGGCTGGCCTTGCTTTCCACCTGGCTACCCCTACCCGGGTCAACAGCCCTGCACCTCCCACAGCAACTTGCCCAAGTATCCCCCATTTCTCCTTCACCCAAATCCAGATAGCTGATGTTCTGAAAGAGCTGCAAAATCTGGACAAATCCCTACAAATCAGCCGGGCTGGACAATCTGGACCCTCCTTCTAAAATTATCAGCCGAAATTGTTGCAATCCCTATTACTACCCTGTTCAACTTCTCTTTCATATTGTCTGAGATCCCCAAAGTTTGGAAATCTGCCACGGTCATCCCCATCTTCAAAGGGGGAGACCCCCAATACTTATATTGCTACAGACCTATATCTTTCCTACCCTGCCTTTCTAAGGTCTTCGAAAGCCAAGTTAACAAACGGATCACCGACCATTTCAAATCCCACCATACCTTCTCCGCTATGCAATTTGGTTTCCGAGCTGGTCATGGGTGCACCTCAGCCACGCTCAAGGTCCTAAACGATATCATAACCTCCATAGATAAGAGACAATACTGTGCAGCTGTATTCATCGACATGGCCAAGGCTTACGACTCACCACATAAGCCTTGGCCATGGCCAATCACCACATAATTATCGGCAGACTCAACAGCCTTGGTTTCTCAAATGAGTGCCTCGCCTGGTTCACCAACTACTTCTCAGACAGAGTTCAGTGTGTCAAATCGGAGGCCCTGTTGTCCGGACCTCTGGCAGTCTCTATGGGGGTGCCACAGGGTTCGATTCTCGGGCCGACTCTTTTCTCTGTACAATGATGTCACTCTTGCTGCTGGTGATTCTCTGATCCAGCTCTACGCAAACGACACCATTTGTATACTTCTGGCCCTTCCTTGGACACTGTGTTATTAACAAACCTCCAGACGAGCTTCAATGCCTTACAGCTCGCCTTCCGTGGCCTCCAACTGCTCTTAAATGCAAGTAAAACTAAATGCATGCTCTTTAACCGATCGCTGCACACACCTGCCCGCCCGTCCAGCATCACTACTCTGGACGGTTCTGTCTTAGAATATGTGGACACTACAAATACCTAGGTGTCTGGTTAGACTGTAAACTATCCTCCCAGACTCACATTAAGCTTCTCCAATCCAAAATTTAAATCTAGAATCGGCTTGTGCTGCTATGGTGCTGCTATGGTGACCAGTGAGCTGAGGTAAGGCTGAACTACCTAGCAAAGACTTATAGATGACCTGGAGCCAGTGGGTCTGGCGATGAATATGTAGCGAGGACCAGCCAACGAGAGCATACAGGTCCCAGTCGTGGGTGGTATATGGGGCCGGAGGAGATGGCCACCGTTTTACGGTCTACTAACTATTGTGCTAATATGTGTTTTTTTCACGATATTTGTAAATTATTTTGTACATAATGTTTCTGCAACCATATCTTACGGCAGAAAAGAGCTTCTACATATCTGGACAGCGATCACTCACCTCGGGTTAGACAAAGATTTTTTCAACAACAACAACAGCAGCAAGCCGGACTCACAATATATTCTCCAAACACCCCACAGGGCAGACATCCCAATTATTCGCAAAAGGAAGCAACGCAGAGGAAGAAGAGCCGGATGCCTCATCCGGACCCGCAGAAGGCAACTAGGAAAGCTGCCGTTACCGTCAATATTACTCGTCAACATGCAATCATTGGACAATTAACTAGACGAGGTACGATCACGGATATCCTACCAACTGGACATCAAAAACTGTAATATCCTATGTTTCACGGAATCGTGGCTGAATGACGACATGGATATTCAGCTAGCGGGATACACGCTGCACCGGCAGGATAGAACAGCACACTCTGGTAAGACGAGGGGGGGCGGTCTGTGCATATTTGTAAACAACAGCTGGTGCACAAAATCTAAGGAAGTCTCCAGATTTTGATCGCCTGAAGTAGAGTATATTATGATAAATTGCAGGCCATACTACTTGCCGAGCGAGTTCTCAGCTATACTTTTCGTGGCTTTTTATTTACCACCACAGACAGATGCCGGCACTAAGACCACACTCAGCTAGCAGTATAAGGAAATAGGCAAACAGGAAACCACTCACCCAGAGGTGGCGCTCCTAGTGGCCGGAGACTTTAATGCAGGGAAACTTAAATCAGTTCTACCAAATCTCTATCAACATGTTAAATGTGCAACCAGAGGGAAAAAAATCTACATCACCTGTACTCCACACACAGAGATGCATACAGAGCTCTCCCTCGCCCTCCATTTGGTAAATCCTACCACAACTCTATCCTCCTGATTCCTGCCTACATGCAAAAATTAACCTCTTACACCTATGGTGGCGCTATTTCATTTTTGGAAGAAAAACGTTCCCGTTTTAAACAAGATATTTTGTCACAAAAAGATGCTCGACTATGCATATAATTGCTACTGTTCGAAAGAAAACACTCTGACGTGTCCAGAAATACAAATATCTTCTCTGTGCGTGCCCTTTAACGTGAGCTTCAGGCAAAACCAAGATGACTTGGCATCCAGGAAATGACAAGGATTTTTGAGGCTCTGTCTTTCATGATCTCCTTATATGGCTGTGAACGCAAGAGGAATGAGTCTGCCCTTTCTGTCGTTTCCCCAAGGTGTCTGCAGCATTGTGACGTATTTGTAGGCAGATCATTGGAAGATTGACCATAAGAGACCACATTTACCACGTGTCCGCCCGGTGTCCTGCGCCGAAATTGGTGCGCAAAAGTCACCTGCCAGTATTTTTCCATGGGGCACAGAGAGAGAAGCAAGCTTCCACGAACTGCATGTCAATGAAGAGATATGTGAAAAAACACCTTGAGGATTGATTCCAAACAACGTTTGCCATGTTTCGGTCGATATTATGTAGTTAATCCGGAAAAAGTTTCACGTTGTAGGTGACTGCATTTTCGGTTCGTTTCGGTAGCCAGGCGCAATGTAGAAAACGGAACGATTTCTCCTACACACAGACGCTTTCAGGAAACACTGCGCATCTGGTATGTGGCTGGGAGTCTCCTCATTGAAAACATCAGAAGCTCTTCAAAGGTAAATGATTTTATTTATTTGGTTATCTGGCTTTTGTGAAAATGTTGCGTGCTACATGTTACACAAAATGCTATGCTAGCTTAGCATACTCTTACACAAATTAGTCAATTTCTATGGTTCAAAAGCATATTTTGAAAATCTGAGATGACAGTGTTGTTAAGAAAAGGCTAAGCTTGAGAGCAAACGCATTATTTTAATTTTATTTGCGATTTTCAGAAATCGTTAACGTTGCGTTATGCTAATGAGCCTGAGGCTTAGTCACAATCCCGGATCCGGGATGGGGAGTTTCAAGAGGTTAAAGCAGGAAGCACCAGTGACTCGGTCTACAAAAAAATGGTCAGATGAAGCAGATGCTAAACTACAGGACTGTTTTGCTATCACAGACAGGAACATGTTCCGGGATTCTTCCGATGACATTTAGGAATACACCACATCAGTCACTGGCTTTATCAATAAGTGCATTGAGGACGGCGTACCCACAGGAACTGTACGTACATGCCGCAACCAGAAGCCATGGATTACAGGCAACATTCGCACTGAGCTAAAGGGTAGAGCTGCCGCTTTCAAGGTGCGGTACTCTAACCCGGAAGCTTACAAGAAATCCCGCTATGCCCTGCGACGAACCATCAAACAGGCAAAGTGTCAATACAGTGCAAAGATTGAATCATACTACACCGGCTCTGACGCTCGTCGGATGTGGCAGGGCTTGCAAACTATTACAGACCTCAAAGAGAAGCACAGCCGCGAGCTGCCCAGTGACACGAGCCTACCAGATGAGCTAAATCACTTCTATGCTAGATTCGAGGCAAGCAACATTGAGGCATGCATGAGAGCATCAGCTGTTCTGGACGACTGTGTGATCACCCTCTCCGTAGCCGAAGTGAGTAAGAACTTTAAACAGGTCAACATACACAAGGCTGCGGGGCCAGATGGATTACCAGGACGTGTGCTCCAGGAATGTGCTGATCAACTGGCAGGTGGCTTCACTGACATTTTCAACATGTCCTTGATTGAGTCTGTAATACCAACATGTTCCAAGCAGACCACCATAGTCCCTGTGCCCAAGAACACAAAGGCAACCTGCCTAAATGACCTGTGGTAATCATGTCCGTAGCTATGAAGTGCTTTGAAAGGCTGGTAATGGCTCACATCAACACCATTTTCCCAGAAACCCTAGACCCACTCCAATTTGCACACCGCCCAAACAGATCCACAGATGATGCAATCTCTATTGCACTCCACACTGCCATTTCCCATCTGGACAAAAGGAACATCTATGTGAGAATGCTATGCATTGACTACAGCTCAGCGTTCAACACCATAGTACCCTCAAAGCTCATCACTAAGCTAAGGAACTTGGGACTAAACACCTCCCTCTGCAACTGGATCATGGACTTCCTGATGGGCCGCACCCAGATGGTGAGGGTAGGTAGCAACACATCTGTCACACTGATCCTCCACACTGGAGCTCCCCAGGGGTGCGTGCTCAGTCCCTTCCTGTATTCCCGGTTCACCCACGACTGCATGGCCAGGCACGACTCCAACACCATCATTAAGTTTGCTGATGACACAACAGTGGTAGGCCTGATCACCGACAACGACGAGACAGCCTATAGGTAGGAGGTCAGAGACCTGGCCGGGTGGTGCCAGAATAACAACCTATCCCTCAACGTAACCAAGACTAAGGAGATTATTGTCGACTACATGAAAAGGAGGACCGAGCACACCCCCATTCTCATCAACGGGGCTGTAGTGGAGCAGGTTGAGAGCTTCAAGTTCCTTGGTGTCCACATCAACAACAAACAAGAATGGTCCAAAGACACCAAGACAGTCGAGAAGAGGGCACGACAAAGCCTAGAAACTAAAAAGATTTTGCATGGTTCCTGAGATCCTCAAAAGGTTCTACAGCTGCAACATCGAGAGCATCACTGCACACTGGTTGCATCACTGCCTGGTACGCAATTGCTCGACCTCCGACTGCAAGGATCTTCAGAGGGTAGTGTGTACGGCCCAGTGGGGCATTGCTGCCTGCCATCCAGGACCTCTACACCAGGCAGTGTCTGAGGAAGGCCCTGAAAATTGTCAAAGACCCCAGCCACCCCAATCATAGACTGTTCTCTCTACTAACGCATGGCAAGCGGTACTGGAGTGCCAAGTCTAGGACAAAAAGGCTTGTCAACAGTTTTTACCCCCAAGCCATAAGACTCCTGAACAGGTAACCAAATGGTTACCCAGACTATTTGCATTGTGTGCCCCTAACCCCTCTTTTTACGCGGCTGGTTAACATATATGCATAGTCACTTTAACCATATACAAATACAATATACATTCATTGTAATTACTACCTCAATTGGGCCGACCAACCAGTGCTCCCGCACATTGGCTAATCGGGCTATCTGCATTGTGTCCCACCACCCACCAACCCCTCTTTTTACACTATTGCTACTCTCTGTTCATCATATATGCATAGTCACTTAAACCATACCCACATATACAGTGGGGCAAAAAAGTATTTAGTCAGCCACCAATTGTTCAACTTCTCCCACTTAAAAAGATGAGAGAGGCCTGTAATTTTCATCATAGGTACACTTCAACTATGACAGACAAAATTAGAAAAAAAATCCAGAAGATCACATTGTAGGATTTTTAATGAATTTATTTACAAATTATGGTGGAATATTAGTATTTGGTCAATAACAAAAGTTTATCTCAATACTTTGTTATATACCCTTTGTTGGCAATGACGGAGGTCAAACGTTTTCTGTAAGTCTTCACAAGATTTTCACACACTGTTGCTGGTATTTTGTCCCATTCCTCCATGCAGATCTCCTCTAGAGCAGTTTTGGGGCTGTTGCTGGGCAACACAGACTTTCAACTCCATCCAAAGATTTTCTATGGGGTTGAGATCTGGAGACTGGCTAAGCCACTCCAGGACCTTGAAATGCTTCTTACGAAGCCACTCCTTTGTTGCCTGGGTGGTGTGTTTGGGATCATTGTCATGCTGAAAGACCCAGCCACGTTTCATCTTCAATGCCCTTGCTGATGGAAGGAGGTTTTCACTCAAAATCTCACGATACATGGCCCCATTCATTCTTTCTTTCCTTTACACGGATCAGTCGTCCTGGGCCCTTTGCAGAAAAACAGCCCCAAAGCATGATGTTTCCACCCCCATGCTTCACAGTAGGTATGGTGTTCTTTGGATGCAACTCAGCATTCTTTGTCCTACAAACACGACGAGTTGAGTTTTTACCAAAAAGTTATATTTTGGTTTCATCTGACATTCTCCCAATCTTCTTCTGGATCATCCAAATGCTCTCTAGCAAACTTCAGACGGGCCTGGACAGGTACTGGCTTAAGCAAGGGGACACGTCTGGCACTGCAGGATTTGAGTCCCTGGCGGCGTAGTGTGTTACTGATGGTAGGCTTTGTTACTTTGGTCCCAGCTCTCTGCAGGTCATTCACTAGGTCCCCCTGTGTGGTTCTGGGATTTTTGCTCACCGTTCTTGTGATCATTTTGACCCCACGGGGTGAGATCTTGCGTGGAGCCCCAGATCGAGGGAGATTATCAGTGGTCCTGTATGTCTTCCATTTCCTAATAATTGCTCCCACAGTTGATTTCTTCAAACCAAGCTGCTTACCTATTGCAGATTCAGTCTTCCCAGCCTGGTGCAGGTCTACAATTTTGTTTCTGGTGTCCTTTGACAGCTCTTTGTTCTTGGCCATAGTGGAGTTTGGAGTGTGACTGTTTGAGGTTGTGGACAGGTGTCTTTTATACTGATAACAAGTTCAAACAGGTGCCATTAATACAGGTAACGAGTGGAGGACAGAGGAGCCTCTTAAAGAAGAAGTTACAGGTCTGTGAGAGCCAGAAATCTTGCTTGTTTGTAGGTGACCAAATACTTATTTTCCACCATAATTTGCAAATAAATTCATTAAAAATCCTACAATGTGATTTTCTGGATTTTTTTCCTCATTTTGTCTGTCATAGTTGAAGTGTACCTATGATGAAAATTACAGGACTCTCATCTTTTTAAGTGGGAGAAATTGCACAATTGGTGGCTGATTAAATACTTTTTTGCCCCACTGTACATACTACCTCAATAAACCTGACTAACCGGTGTCTGTGTATAGCCTTGCTACTCTTATTTTCAAATGTATTTTTACTGTTATTTTATTTCTTTATTTACCTACACACACACACTTTTTTTTCTCCACACTATTGGTTAGTAAGTAAGCATTTCACTGTAAAGTGAAATACCTGTTGTATTCGGCGCACGTGACAAATAAACTTTGATTTG
Organism: Oncorhynchus masou masou; assembly: GCF_036934945.1. NCBI lineage: Eukaryota > Metazoa > Chordata > Actinopteri > Salmoniformes > Salmonidae > Oncorhynchus > Oncorhynchus masou. The sequence continues at coordinate 69,209,675 of NC_088220.1, forward strand.
TTTTGAAAAACGGATGGCACTGTGATAGACTGCATCCAGTTTGCTGAGTAGAGTGTTGGAGGCTATTTTGTAAATGACATCGCCGAAGTCGAGGATCGGTAGGATAGTCAGTTTTAAGAGGGTATGATTGGCAGCGTGAGTGAAAGAGGCTTTGTTGCGAAATAGGAAGCCAATTCTAGATTTAATTTTGGATTGGAAATGCTTAATATGAGTCTGGGAGGAGAGTTTACAGTCTAACCAGACACCTAGGTATTTGTAGTTGTCCACATATTCTAAGTCAGAACCGTCCAGAGTAGTGATGCGAGGCGGACGAGCGGGCAGCGATCGGTTGAAAAGCATGCGTTTAGTTTTACTAGCGTTTAAGAGCAGTTGGAAGCCACAGTTGGAGGCTGTGATTGGAGTGTAGGTGGATTTTGTTATAAGACATATATAATGGTCAGTGTAAGGGGAACCTCTATATGGGAACAAATCCCTGTGTTACATAAACAAGTAAAAATATATTTTTCAGAACAAGAAGTGTCTATTTTTTTATATAACAATTAACCAATTCTAAGAAAATGAAGACCCAGACACCGGTGAAGGTTGCAGAGAGGTCTACGTGGGTACATGCCAACAAGGTAGACGATCCAGCCCCTGGCATAACAGTAATGGGGCAGCAGGGCACACTGGGAGAAGTAGCCTCACTGAAAACATCTGGTATCAATTCACCAAGTTTATGTTTGACAATAGTGTTGACAAGAATGTGACATGTTTTGTTTGTGCTGAAATTCCTCATGCATCCACAAACCATAGACCAGTATACCTGTAGCCTTGCCAGATGATAAACTTTCATGCAGAATGATAGCATTAAGAGCTTTGGCTAAGCATTTTGATGGTGCAAGTGGTGTTGAGCGTTGTGTGAATGCTACCCAAGCCCCCCAGGATACAGGCATAGAATCTAATGATATAAGCAGTGAGGGAGAAAGTTTAAACTGTACAACCATGTGTGACAATCTGTTTTCAGGTGTAACCATCAGAAAGGGCTCTCGCCCAGCACTGCTAACTGTTGAAGAAGCATCCTTGCCTCATACGCAGTGTGTGTGTCATAATATTACTGATACACCATACCTTTGGTGGTTAGGTCAGTCTTGCAATTGGTCTAACCCTGTGGATGGTATTGCCTATAATATTACCACGAGAAATGGGCAGGTTAAGTCAAGCCCTTCCCCATTAGTACCGGGTCCATTAGGTTGAACGGCCTTAATGAACCCATTTTGGCACTACGAGAACAAATATGTGGCCTAGTCTTCCTCCTGGTTGGTCAGGATGCTGCACCCTAGTGAGACTAAACACCTCCCATACGATTATTCCGACGCAGCAACCAAACCGGTCTCAAAGGAGAAGAAGTTTGAGCAAACCCAAATCAGTTCCCCTAGGCCATAGGCGATCAATCCCTTGGGAAAATTCTGGAGAGGACTTGTGCCCTGGTATAGGGCCACTGAGAATGCTCATGAAATAAGTAGGCTGGGTTATGTTCTTCAAGGGTATATCAATGCAACCATGCTTGGGTTTAGAGCTGCCTCCGCAGAAATTAAACAGGATAGGTTAATAACTTTGCAAATTAGGGCAGCCTTGGATTATCTGTATGTGCTCTAGTGGGATCTTCGTTATACGTTCATTCCAGACTCTACTGGAAATATCTCATTCATGGAAGGAGAAGCTGGACAAGGCAGATGACCTTTTGCATGGCTAACTTCCCTGTTAGGGCCTTGAGGAGAAACAAGAAGGCTGCTGTGCCTTCTTCACCACGCTGTCTGTGTGGATGGACCAATTCAATTTGTCCGTGATGTGTACACCGAGGAACTTAATACTTATATCCTCTCCACTACTGTCCCGTCAATGTGGGTAGGAGGGTGCTCCCTCTGCTGTTTCCTGAAGTCTACGATCATCTCCTTTGTTTTGTTTTGTTGACGTTGAATGTGAGGTTATTTTCCTGACACCACACTCCGAGAGCCCTCACCTCCTCCCTGTAGGCTGTCTCGTCGTTGTTGGTAATCAAGCCTACCACTGTAGTGTCATCTGCAAAATTGATGATTGAGTTGGAGGCGTGCATGGCCACGCAGTCGTTGGTGAACAGGGAGTACAGGAGAGGGCTCAGAACGCACCCTTGTGGGGCTCCAGTGTTGAGGATCAGCGGGGTGGAGATGTTGTTACCGACCCTCACCACCTGGGGGTGGCCCGTCAGGAAGTCCAGTAGCCAGTTGAACAGGGCGGGTCGAGACCCAGGGTCTCGAGCTTGATGACGAGTTTTGAGGGTACTATGGTGTTAAATGCTGAGCTGCAGTCGATGAACAGCATTTTCACATAGGTATTCCTCTTGTCTAGATGGGTTAGTGCAGTGTGCAGTGTGGTTGCGATTGCGTCGTCTGTGGACCTATTGGGGTGTTAAGCAAATTGGAGTGGGTCTAGGGTGTCAGGTAGGGTGGAGGTGATATGGTCCTTGACTAGTCTCTAAAAGCACTTCATGATGACGGAAGTGAGTGCTATGGGGCGGAAGTTGTTTAGCTCAGTTACCTTAGCTTTCTTGGGAACAGGAACAATGGTGGCCCTCTTGAAGCATGTGGGAACAGCAGACTGGGATAAGGATTGATTGATATGTCCGTAAACACACCAGCCAGCTGGTCTGCGCATGCTCTGAGGATGCGGCTGGGGATGCCGTCTGGGCCTGCAGGTCGCGGGCCGTGTCAGTGGCACTGTATTGTCCTCAAAGCGAGCTAAGAAGTTGTTTAGTCTGTCTGGGAGCAAGACATCCTGGTCCGTGATGGGGCTGGTTTTCTTTTTGTAATCCGTGATTGACTGTAGACCCTGCCACATACCTCTTGTGTCTGAGCCGTTGAATTGCAACTCTACTTTGTCTCTATACTGATATGTAGATTGTTTGATTGCCTTGCGGAGGGAATAGCTACACTGTTTGTATTCGGTCATGTTTCCGGTCACCTTGCCCTGATTAAAAGCAGTTTTTTTGCGCTTTCAGTTTCGCACAAATGCTGCATCAATCCACGGTTTCTGGTTTGGGAATGTTTTAGTAGCTGCTGTGGGTACAACATTGCCGATGCACTTGCTAATAAACTCGCTCACCGAATCAGCGCATTCGTCAATATTGTTGTTTGACGCAATGCTGAACATATCCCAATTCACGTGAGCGAAGCAATTTTGAAGTGTGGAATCAGATTGGTCGAACCAGCGTTGAACAGACCTGAGCACGGGAGCTTCCTGTGTTAGTCTCTGTCTATAGGTAGGGAGCAAGAAAATGGAGTCCCGGTCACCTTTTCCGAAAGGAGGGTGGTGGAGGGCCTTATATGCGTCGCGGAAGTTAGGATAACTTGATCTAGGGTTTTGCCAGCCCTGGTAGCACAATCGATATGTTGATAGAATTTAGAATGAGTCTTGTTTTCAGATTAGCCTTGTTAAAATCCACAGCTACAATGAATGCAGCCTCAGGATATGTGGTTTTCAGTTTACATACAGTCAAATAAAGTTTGTTCAGGGCCATCGATGTGTCTGCTTGGGGGGGAATATATGTGGCTGTGATTATAATCTAAGAGAATTCACTTGGTAGATAATGCGGTCGACATTTGATTGTGAGGAATTCTAATTCAGGTGAACAGAAGGACTTGAGTTCCTGTATATCGTTATGATCACACCGCGTCTCGTTAATCATAAGGCATACCTCCCCCCCCCCCCCGCCCCTCTTCTTACCAGAAAGATGCTTGCTTCTGTCGGTGCGATGCGTGAAGAAACCAGGTGGCTGTACCGACTCCGATAGCATGTCTCGAGTGAGCCATGTTTCCGTGAAGCAAAGAACGTTACAGTCTCTTATGTCTCTGGAATGCTACCCTTGCTCGTATTTCATCAACCTTGTTGTCATGAGACTGGACATTGGCGAGTAGTATGCTCGGGAGCGGTGCGTGATGTTCCCATCTCCAGAACATGACCAGAAGACCGCTTCGTCTGCCCCTTTTACTGCATCGTTGTTTTGGTTCGCCGGCTGGGATCCGATCCATTGTCCTGGGTGGTTGGCAAAACAGAGGATCCGCTTCGGGAAAGTCATATTCCTGGTCGTAATGATGGTGAGTTGACGTTGCTCTTATATCCAGTAGATCCTCCCGACTGTATGTAATAAAACCTAAGATTACCTGGGGTACCATTGTAAGAAATAACACGTAAAAAAACAAAATACTGCATAGTTTCCTGGGAACGCGATGCGAAGCGGCTATCTTTGTCGGCGTTCGTGTTAAGAAACTATGTAGCAAAGTGGTTGACACTGTCCTCACTATGCCATTACTTACCATTGAAGATGAGGCATCAGAGCCTTACCCCCCAGACTTGTTTCCCATGCCTGGTTACATGTCTGATGAAGACAATGCTAATCAAGAGCATCGGGATGACAACGTCATGCTGATGGTGCACCATGTCTGTAGAACATACCTATAGTGAGGCTTTTGTAAGTGGTGCTCTTTGGAGCTTCATGTGGCTTATTTTCACCATGCTGAGCCTTACCAGTGTGGACAATGTCAATGTGATGATTGTGCTCTTCTTACAGACGAAAAGTGTACTCCTTGTAACTGTTTAAATCATTTGTAACTGTTTAAATGATTTGCAACTGTTTAAATTATTCCCTTAAGAATGTTTTGCACTATAAGAAGCTTGAAAATTCAATGGCTCTATGGAAGCCATTTACAAAGATAATGTACTGGTGTATGAAAGCCCTTTCTTACAATGTTTTATATTTTGCTTGGTTGAAGTTTTGCTTAGATCACGACATAATTGGCTTACATTATGAATTATTACTTACATGTTTACTCGTAATGTTGTATTAGGTTGAGATTAGTCTCAAAGGGGAGGAATATGGTGGAAAATTACAAACTCTGTTATGTACATGCACATGAGCCTTAAACCTGTACATTTACACTGCCTGTTTGAAGGTCTTGTAAAACGAAGCCGGCATTTTTCCACTCTGCCTATGTTCATTCAACTTAGTCACACAGCCAAAGACAAAGGGCCGTCTGAGAGTGACCTGTTTTTGGTCCATCCTGTTATTTTTGTATCTTTCAAGGGCACAGCTGTGTTGAGATATGAAGAGAACTGAGGCTGGCTTGAGCATCAGCGACAATTATATCTGCAGAAAGAAGTAACAAAACTGCCGCTATCACTTGTTTTTGCCCTATGTTCCCACCATGATTTCACACACCTGCTAAACTGCCATGTAGACAAAGGTTATAAAAGCTCAGACCCAACTTTCGTTCATTGGGCTCTTGACTGAACCTTTTGAGTGATTGTCAACCGCTCCAGAATTGCAATGCTTGTAATAAAATAAGTATTGAAGAATCTACAGTCTCTTCCTTTCTGATTAGAATTTCAACGACACAGATCAGAGGAGGTAGTGATGACCATGGATGTTCTCTTGATAAATGTGTGAATGGACAATTTTCCTGTCATGCTAAGCATTCAACATGTAACGAGTACTTTTGGGCCTCAGGGAAAATGTTTGGAGAAACAAATACAATATTGTCTTTAGGAATGTAGTGAAGTAAAAGTTGTCAAAAATATAAATAGTAAAGTAAAGTACAGATACCCTGAAAAACTGAAGAACAGATAAACCAAAGAAATGCTCTCCTGTAAGACAGAGTAAGAGTACGACTGAGGTTACTTCAGGATGTCATGCTGTGTTTTTGATGAGGTAAACCTATTTTTATTATCTCTGTTGACACAGAATATGAACAAAGTTCCACCACCATACAGTGTCATTACAGTCGGGCTAAGAGGAGGTTAAAAAAGTGGGTCATCCATCAACACATGGGCTAAAGCGAAACAAAGAAGGCACTTCATGTGTGATTATTAATAGGCCAGCTCCTTGGATCTGATCTACCCCTGGGTTTAACAATATCACATTTCCTACTCACATGGCATTAGAGACGGAAGAGGACGCGAGATCTCATTTGCTCCTTTTTTTTATCTGGTTCATATACAGTCAATGAACTAAGCAGACCAGACCCAGCTGCTAATGCATTGGAGCCACCCCTTAAGCAGACTGGATCTGTGACCCCAAAAAATTAGATGGTAAATGGCCTGAGTGGGACATCTTCAGTTATCCACAATCTTTGGGAATGCTTCTCTGTCTCTCTTGCTAACATACCCTAAAAACACACCACTTGGATACAGCTACCACTGGAAGTTACTTTTTCAAAGCAGGTTAGGAGAATTAGGTTAAGGTTAGGAAAAGAGTTATGGTTAGCGAAAACTCACTTCCAGTTGTAGCTGTATTGAAGTGGCATGTTTTTATAGAGAGCCCCTCTATGCTGGCATTAGAGGTATAACTTCCTCCTCTCAGGGAACCGGCCAATCAAAATCCTCATCAAGCCAGATCCAAAGACAAAGGGATTCTGTAGATTACAGGGCTACTGATAAGGGTGCTGCGGAGGTCTTTAACATATTTTTGACAAAACATGATGCTAGTTCAATGCAATACAAATGGCGATACGATATATTGTATGTACGCAGATAGCTACTGTACATTAGCAACCACTCTTAGACATCCAGGTTACAGTATGACAATTTTCTGTGAATTCCACATGATGTGTTAATCTTTTTGTCAAATGAAGACACTTTGTCATAAAAAGTGTAATGAAAATCTTTACATTTACTGGGAAGCATTGATTTTTCTCAGCTAGTGAATTCATAATGCATGGAGCCCATGGCCAGCTGCGTGTGTGTGTAATGAACACTATTTTATAATCCATTATGAAGTGGCCTGGGGATGTTGAACATGTCTCCAGAGGGTTCAGTAAGCAAACCAATGCTGCATTAGAACACCTCAGGAGAGTTGAGCCTTTGCTCACTGCTATGTGTTCTCATGGGCTACCTTGATACAGTATCTCTGAGATTGTCATGACCCCTCATATAGCTGAACCTTTTATACTTCCCTGGAGAGACGTGTGGATATCAGTCTAAAACCACAGATAAAGTAACAACCATAGTGCACAGCAGATTGAGTCACTGGATTACAAAAAAGGGTAAATAAATAGTAAAGAACAGTTCAAATCCTTGCGACTCTTATGATTCTCATTTATGTTATTATGCTGATTAGTTGTATTTGGATTACAAATGTTTTTTTGTTGTTGTAGATTAACACCATTCAGGTTGATCCTGTCAGGCTGACCTGAAGGAGGTAGTTGTGATTGACAGCCCCACAATCTCCCGCCTCCAAATTCCTGCTCTCCAGAAGATGGACAATTCGCTCCAAACATCTGGAACTGGTTTACTAATGGGGCCATCCGCAGAGGGCCAAACTCTCAGAAAATCACTTTTGCTCTTCTTTCTCTTTATCACTCTCACACACAACCTATTTTGCTCCTTGGTTGGCTAAAATGTATCTAAAAGAGTATAAACTGAAGCAAAATCACTAAGGAAATATACTGTCTAGTTGATCCTAGCAAGCCATACTTTTCCTGAGCAGGATGTTGTCATATAGATGTAATCTGGAGGAAACCTTTTGTTGAGTCAGAATTGTTTTGGTACACGGTTCTCTTAGAATTTCAAAGAAATGTGCTTTGGCAACCACTGCAAGGGGCTGAGGGGACACCTGAATGCTCTGTGTCTCTGAGGAGGAGCACACAATGGAACACTCTCAGAGCAGAGATCTGTGGAGTTACAGCCAGCCGCCATTACATTAAGTCAACCGCTCTCCTCCTTCTCATCAGCTTCAGACATTAGTCCACAGTTACACTTGTTCCAGGCAGGGAGCCATGCATCTGACCGCTTGTGTTTAAGGACCTCTCGAGACCACTAGTGTGTGTTTGTGTGTGTTTACAGGCAGAGTTCAAAGTAAATAAAAGGAAGGAAGTTAGGCAGCATGTGAAAGTAAATAAAGTGATGTATTAGGCACTGAGGAAGACATAAGTGCTATTGTTACAGGACACATCCTGTGAGTCAGTACAGCAAACTAAAAGTAATCATATGAATCCAGCTCTATGAAATACAGGGAATTCTGTGAAATTGTGAAACCCTGGTGGAGTGACGACAGTGGGCTTTAAGTGTGGTGTGTGTTGAAACCCAGACAATGTACATTACCATTCAAAAGTTTGGGGTCGCTTGGCAATTTCCTTGTTTTTGAAAGAAAAGCAATTTGTCTATTAAAATAACATGAAATTTATCAGAAATACACTGTAGACATTGTTAATGTTGTAAATGACTATTGTAGCTGGAAACGACTGATTTTAATGGAATATCTACATAGGCGTACAGAAGCCCATTATCAGCGACCATCACTCCTGTGTTCCAATGGCATGTTGTGTTAGCTAATCCAAGTTTATGATTTAAAAGGCTAATTGCTCATTAGAAAACCTTTTTGCAATTATGTTAGCAGAGCTGAAAACTGTTGTTCTGATTAATGAAGCAATAAAACTGGCCTTCTTTAGACTAGTTGAGTATCTGGAGCATCAGCATTTGTGGGTTCGATTACAGGCTCAAAATGGCCAGAAACAAAGAACTTTCATCTGAAACTCGTCAGTCTATTGTTGTTCTGACAAATGCGAGAAATTGCCAAGAAACTGAAGATCTCGTACAACGCTGTGTACTACTGCCTTCAAAGAACAGCGCAAACTGGCTCTAACCAGAATAGAAAGAGTGAGGCGCCCCGGTGCACAACTGAGCAAGAGGACAAGTACATTAGTGTGTCTGGTTTGAGAAACAGATGTCTCACAAGTCCTCAACTGGCAGCTTCATTAAATAGTACCCGCAAAACACCAGTCTCAACGTCAACAATGAAGAGGCGACTCCGGGATGCTGGCCTTCTAGGCAGAGTTCCTCTGTCCAGTGTCTGTGTTCTTTTGTCAATCTTAATCTTATTTTTTTACTGGTCAGTCTTAGATACGGCTTTTACTTTGCAACTCTGCCTAGAAGGCCAGTATCCCGGAGTTGTACACTATCGATAAGAAATATACAGTGCCTTATGAAAGTATTCGGCCCCCTTGAACTTTGCGACCTTTTGCCACATTTCAGGCTTCAAACATAAAGATATAAAACTGTATTTTTTTTGTGAAGAATCAATAACAAGTGGGACACAATCATGAAGTGGAACGACATTTATTAGATATTTCAAACTTTTTAACAAATCAAAAACTGAAAAACTGGGCGTGCAAAATTATTCCGCCCCCATAAGTTAATACTTTGTAGCGCCACCTTTTGCTGCGATTACAGCTGTAAGTCGCTTGGGGTATGTCTCTATCAGTTGTGCACATCGAGAGACTGAAATTTTTCCCATTCCTCCTTGCAAAACAGCTCGAGCTCAGTGAGGTTGGATGGAGAGCATTTGTGAACAGCAGTTTTCAGTTCTTTCCACAGATTCTCGATTGGATTCAGGTCTGGACTTTGACTTGGCCATTCTAACACCTGGATATGTTTATTTTTGAACCATTCCATTGTAGATTTTGCTTTATGTTTTGGATCATTGTCTTGTTGGAAGACAAATCTCCGTCCCAGTTTCAGGTCTTTTGCAGACTCCATCAGGTTTTCTTCCAGAATGGTCCTGTATTTGGCTCCATCCATCTTCCCATCAATTTTAACCATCTTCCCTGTCCCTGCTGAAGAAAAGCAGGCCCAAACCATGATGCTGCCACCACCACGTTTGACAGTGGGGATGGTGTGTTCAGAGGGATGAACTGTGTTGCTTTTACGCCAAACATAACATTTTGCATTGTTGCCAAAAAGTTCAATTTTGGTTTCATCTGACCAGAGCACCTTCTTCCACATGTTTGGTGTGTCTCCCAGGTGGCTTGTGGCAAACTTTAAACAACACTTTTTATGGATATCTTTAAGAAATGGCTTTCTTCTTGCCACTCTTCCATAAAGGCCAGATTTGTGCAATATACGACTGATTGTTGTCCTATGGACAGAGTCTCCCACCTCAGCTGTAGATCTCTGCAGTTCACCCAGAGTGATCATGGGCCTCTTGGCTGCATCTCTGATCAGTCTTCTCCTTGTATGAGCTGAAGGTTTAGAGGGACGGCCAGGTCTTGGTAGATTTGCAGTGGTCTGATACTCCTTCCATTTCAATATTATTGCTTGCACAGTGCTCCTTGGGATGTTTAAAGCTTGGGAAATCTTTTTGTATCCAAATCCGGCTTTAAACTTCTTCACAACAGTATCTCGGACCTGCCTGGTGTGTTCCTTGTTCTTCATGATGCTCTCTGCGCTTTTAAACGGACCTCTGAGACTATCACAGTGCAGGTGCATTTATACGGAGACTTGATTACACACAGGTGGATTGTATTTATCATCATTAGTCATTTAGGTCAACATTGGATCATTCAGAGATCCTCACTGAACTTCTGGAGAGAGTTTTCTGCACTGAAAGTAAAGGGGCTGAATAATTTTGCACGCCCAATTTTTCCGTTTTTGATTTGTTAAAAAAGTTTGAAATATCCAATAAATGTCGTTCCACTTCATGATTGTGTCCCGCATGTTGTTGATTCTTCACAAAAAAATACAGTTTTATATCTTTATGTTTGAAGCCTGAAATGTGGCAAAAGGTCGCAAAGTTCAAGGGGGCCGAATACTTTCGCAAGGCACTGTACAATCTTTATGCAGATGTTTAACATCCAAACCAGCTCATGTGCAGTTATGAGGATGATTGTCTCTTTTGGTCCATATTATACCACAGGGATAGCAACCAAGGCAGGTGTTCAAACATGCAGTTGTTGCACAGAATATCTGAAGGATTTTGGCCAATGTCGATCCAAAGTCGATGCTGTAGAATAGCTGCGACATTTACAATATTTCAAAGTAGGGTGAATAATACAATGTATCAAATGACATGTGGCACAGTGTTTCAGTTAAAACACACTTCTCTGTCAGAAGAGATATTAAAATACAAGACAAAACATGTCTGTGTTTAATACTAGTACAAGGACTGTTTTATGTTTTGGTCACGGTCATGAGAAACTGATTCAATAACGGAGTAGCGAAAAACCCCTGGGTGACATTCATAAATGTGTTTATGCATTGATTTGTTCAGACCACATTTCATCCTCAGTTTCAACCTCAACTGCTCTTTGAAACAGAACAGGCAATGTTGGCTTCTAGGTCTTAGACCATGTAAACATTACGGAGCAAGATAGCAGGAGAATGTGTCCACTTAATAAAACTAGACGTCAGAGGAGGCTGGTGGAAGGAGCTATAGGAGGATGTCACATTGTAACATCTGGAATGGAATAAATGGAACAGAGTCAAATGTGGTTTCCAATCTTCACCCAGCACAGCCAGAAGAGGACTGGCCACCCCTCAGAGCCTGGTTCCTCTAGGTTTCTTCCTAGGTTCCTGTCTTTCTAGGGAGTTTTTCCTAGCCACTGTGAATCTACATCTACATTGCTTCCTGTTTGGGGTTTTAGGCTGGGTTTCAACATAGCACTTTGTGACATCTGCTGATCTTAAAAGGGCTTTATAATTACATTTGATAGAAACATGTATTTGATTGATACCGTTTCATTTATTCCATTCCAGCCATTACAATGAGCCCGTCCTCCTATAGCGCCTCCCACCAGCTTCCTATGATATACATACTTAACTATATACTCTACATAAGATGTTTACCTTTCGTTCTGAAATAAGAGTGGTCCTTGCATAGTAATGTGCATACTTCAATGATCTGATGATTGTTATGGAATATAACAATATTTTCCCTAGTGGCAGAGGTCTGTTTCTATTTCCAGATCCTAAAGAACTAAATATGTTTAATATAATATCCATCAATGCTACTGCTAGCTTGTTACTGTAGTGGAAAGACATGCTTTATGCACAGCAAGCATGACGTGATAGTACAGTGGATTACTATAAATACCGCAGGCCTTTGGAATAAAAACACATTTTTGAATTGAAATTTAAACAACTGTTCAAATAGTAATTATCATGATTGGCGGCAATAACAAAGTGATATAGTGATATAAGGCACAGTTTTAGCACTAATGTGTTAGCTAGATGCCCACACTGACGGCAACGATCCGAACACAATCACGAGATAACCCCTTCAACGTCACAGGTTAGCACCTCGTCATGTTTCTGTTCCTGTCCGAGCTGCCTGTGAAACTGGCCCTGCTTTTGAGCCCTCCAACAATGGATATTCTGGCCCAGGGTGATACTCTTGATGATTGGCAAGTGACTTAGCATGTTATTTGGCAATGACGCCACTCCAGAGTTTGACAGATTGAGCTCCTGTAGAGACACAAGTCCACTGAACACAGCTGGGCTCAGTGTTTTTAGCTTGGCATTGTCGGAGAGGTCCAAGACCTGAAGGTTCTGTAGGCCTCTGAAACAGTTGGACTGGATGTTAAACAGCTCAGGAAGCCCACTGAGGGACAGGTAAACAAGGTCCTTGAGGTCCTCAAAAGCACCCTCCTCAATGCGGGAGATACTGTTCCCATCCAGGTTTAGGTCCCTCAGCAGGATGCCTTTTAACTTGGGCACGGCCCTCAGCTGGTTGGCTGCTAGAGTCAGGCTCTGGACATGTAGCAAGGGGCTCCTAGAAGAACTCCAGGAGACCACTGTCAGCCGGTTGTGGGACAGATCCACGCTGATTGGCTCTCCGTGATCTTTAGTGATGAACATGTCCAGATCAAACTCTCGGAAGTGGTTGTGGCTGAGGTCCACCTCGGCCAGGGGGAGGCCAGAGAAGCAGCCCTCGTTCAGGCCCTCCAACAAGTTGTGGCTGAGGTCCAGAGACTCCAGGTAGCGCAGCCTGGACAGGGCCTTGGGGCTGACCATGGAGATGAGGTTGTTGCTGAGGTCCAGGCTGACCAAGGTGGTATAGCCAGGCCCAGAGAGCATGGTGTCGGTCAGCAGGGACATAGAGTTGGAGGAGAGGTCCAGGTGGGCAGTGTCCAGGGGGATGGAGATGGGGTTGGTGCTAGGGCCCACTCCCCTGCAGTCCACCCTGGTCAGGCTGAAGCTGTCGAACAGGCCGAAGCTCTCCACCTCACAGTGGCAACCCGGGTGGCAATTCTTCACTGCTCCAGCTTGGCCATGGACAGCCAGGAGCATCCACAGGCTAACACACAGGAGAAACGCCATCATGTTCTGAGGGGACAAAAAAAACAAAAATGTTACGTCAAATGTATTCAGATGCTTTTAGTGTATGTGGACACCTCTTCAAATTTGTGGATTCGGCTATTTCAGGGATTCAATCTTGCAACCTTACGGTTAACTAGTCCAACGCTCTAACCACCTGCCTCACGAGGAGCCCGCCTCGTGCACATTCGCAAAAAAGGACAGTCGTTGCTCCAACGTGTACCTAACCATAAACATCACTGCTTTTCTTAAAATCAATACACAGAAGTATATATTTTTAAACCTGCATATTTAGCTAAAAGAATTCCAGGTTGGCAGGCAATATTAACCAGGTGAAAATTGTGTCACTTCTCTTGCATTCAATGCTGGCAGAGTCAGGGTATATGCAACAGTTTGGGCCGTCTGGCTCATTGCAAACTAATTTGCCAGAATTTTATGTAATTATAACATTGAAGGTCGTGCAATGTAACAGGAATATTTAGACTGATGGATGCCACACGTTAGATAAAATACCAAACGGTTCCGTATTTCACTGAAAGAATAAAACGTCTTGTTTTCGAGATGATAGTTTCCGGATTTGACCATATTAATGACCTAAGGCTCGCATTTCTGTGTGTTATTATGTTATAATTAAGTCTATGATTTGATAGAGCAGTCTGAGCGATGGTAGGCACCAGCAGGCTCATAAGCATTCATTCAAACAGCACTTTCGCGCGTTTTGCCAGCAGCTCTGCTGTTTATGATTTCAAGCCTATCAACTCCCGAGATTAGGCTGGTGTATCGATGTGAAATGGCTAGTTAGTTAGCGGGGTGCGCGCTAATAGCGTTTCAAACGTCACTCGCTCTGAGACTTGGAATTGTTGTTCCCCTTTCTCTGTATGGGTAACGCTGCTTCGAGTGTGGCTGTTGTCGTTGTGTTCCTGGTTCGAGTCCAGGGAGGAGCGAGGAGAGGTACGGAAGCTATACTGTTACACTGGCAATACTAAAGTGCCTATAAGAACATTCAATAGTCAAAAAATCATAATCGGTCGACCGATGATTTTGGAATGAGATGTTCGATGAGCAGGTATCCACATAGATATACTACATGACCAAAACTAAGAAAAGGTAAACGGAGAGATACATGGAATACTAATAATCTAATTGCTTCCATTTTTTCAAATTTAAAAAAGGTACAGCTAATTGGATATCATTTTCAGTGACCCAAAATAAAACACAGTATATGGGCTATTTAACAACACTGCATCATCCGGTGAACAGAGCAACACTACAGGCAGAGACACTACAGGCAGTAAATAAGCTGCGAGTCACATTGATATGCACTCCATTACGGAGATATAAATACATACAGCTAGCGTAAAACACAATGCATAAACATAATCTCCACATAGACATTAAAAACAAAATAAATATGACAAATGTGTTAACGACCACAATTTACTTTGATTTTTATCATTTTTATTTAGCAGACGCATGTTAGTAGTTCATGTTTTTAAACTGTATTCCTTCCCTCAAGCCACTTATCTGAACAACAACATTGAAGATTACACTCGGAGCAGACAGTAAATGTAGTTTTAGAATTCAAATAAAGAGTTTTTCCTTTCAAAATGCCACCGTAGCCATCTTTGTTGCTCTTGTTTCTGGATACACTTCAAGCTTTCCTTGCAACACAACCCAACAGCCCTAAGTTCTCTTTTCTTTGGGCTCTCAATGGATTTGACCTCATTTTCTTTATCAAAATGTATCAAATGTTTTCTTAGTTTACAACACAAACTATTCATGGTCCTGATGATGCAAGCAGAGACATCATCACTGAAGGTCCTTATACGATCTGTGTCTAATCTGTCTAATGTGTCTTTAGGAAAGTCCTCATCGGTCTCCTCCAAGCCGACAGTTATGTATAAAGATGTCGGAGACACCAGTAGCTACTCATTAGAAAGTTCACATTCACATATTAACTATTGTGTGGCAAAAGGCACGTATTGATGACTACTGTATCACAAATAACAATGGAATGCCATCGGCAAAACAGTTAAATGATTCCTTCAGAAACCTTGAAAACATTTAAATAACTTTAATAACCAAGCAATAACTAAAAATTAAAATGCACTTCATACCACTATTTTCTGTTGTTGTTGATAGTTTCTTGTTCACTGCACAGCTCTAGATATCTAACTGAGAAGGCTAGTGGTTCACAGGACTTTTGTTCCTGAACCCACCTAACTCGCGTCCTTTGTGCAGGAAAAATGATCTGCTTCTAAACCTCTTTGTGCACTTGGCAGCAACACTGCCATAATGAGCAGAGCACAGAGTACCCACACGCAACACATGGAAATTGGACAAAGGTTAAATGGGAAATCAGCAGTTGCTACATTCATTTAATTTGTACTTATAAATTAATGATATGTACCCATTGAGTATTTAAAGAATATAACTTAAATGTTTAGTTAAACTGTCATACACCATCAGAACACAAAATATAATCTTGCTTTACGCCAATGTTTGTAAACAAAGTAAATGAAAAACAAACACTGTATTGCCTAAAAACATGGTTAAAACTATCATTTTGATATCATGGATGGTCTGTCCTTGCATCTAAAGCTCTGTCTTTTGAGAGTAGTAACAATTCTCAAGCCCCATCCCAACAGCTTTTTACCAAAACAGTGGTGGGGAGGGCTTTAGTTTTGTTTCAATTGCTGATTGCTGCTTTAACAGTTGTAGTTGTATAACAACTGGATAAGCATTCAGGAGGTGTATACACAAGCATGACCCAGCAGAAAAGCCATTGAAGGATTGATCATTAATTCGTGCAGTGGGCCAAAGTTAGGTATAGTCTGTGGAAGGTTATCACATCAAGCTTTCCAGTAGTCAAATGACCAAAATTGACCTCCAATGGCCTCATGGGTGGAATGTTATTAATATCTTCTTTCATAATTTTGTAATTAATAAACTATTGGTGTTCCTATGTCAATGTGTTATGATATATTTCAGTCTTCAGTGATGTATAGAACGTGTAATATTGGGATGCAAACTCCAAATGAAATACATACTTTATCTGGCATGGTACAGGTGTCTTCTTTTTTTAACAACTTGACCATGTGTGTGAGCTGTATACTTTCGTTTCAAAGTAGATTTGTTTAAGACTACCAACAAACACTGTGTGGCCCTGATTTAGTCCACGGAAGTAAAAGGTTTGAAAGGTTCCAAAGGCTACAGAGTGACCTGCAAAGGCTACAGAGTGACCTGCAAAGGCTACAGAGTGACCTGCAAAGGCTACAGAGTGACCTGCAAAGGCTACAGAGTGACCTGCAAAGGCTACAGAGTGACCTGCAAAGGCTACAGAGTGACCTGCAAAGGCTACAGAGTGACCTGCAAAGGCTACAGAATGTTGGATAATCAAAAAGCACATCTGGAATACTTGAGATTCAACATGAAGACTGATTATATGTTAAGCTTCCCAAAAACTCTGATATACTCAACTGGAGTATATCATTTTGTGTGGTGGTTGAAACTGTTTATTCTATTAATCTGAAGGTTAAAAAACACCCAGTAATACTGGTTCTGATGTTTAATCAGGCAAATGTATACCGAATTTGAGTAATGTCGCAAAATGTTGGTTAAAAAAATATAATTCTGCAAAGATCTATCAGATTTGCACATAAATAAGTCACAGTTTCCCTGTATCCAGTTGAGCGACTGTGTGTATGTTGGTCAAACAGAACACGTGTTTTCATTGTTGACTCAAAGCCGAAGTACTCCCTACCATACAAGATAGACAAAATAAGTCAAAGAGATCTGCCCTATCAAATGATGGTCAGTAAATATTTCCCTATTAAACAAGATCAAGAGATGTATTATGCTTATGTTTTTCCTTCACTGACTTCTAGGGATGCACAATATATCGGTGAACATATCGGAATCGGACGATATTAGCTAAAAACGGCAACATCGGTATCGGCGAGACGTCTAGTTTAACGCAGATGTTAAAAAACAAAAAAACGTCAAAGCTACTGTGCTTACCTATATAACCTAGGTACATGATGCAATGACGCCATGCAAAATGTTGCGCTACACGTGCAACACAGCATTCCTAACCTAGCCCACACAATGTTGCCCTACCGGAGTTACATGGTAGTAGCGTCACTGCAATTAGCTTCACAACATATATACTATGGAGCGCCGATTGAGTCTTTGCGTGTCAAAAAAGATACAGTAGCACTGTCAAAGCTGTACAAAAAAAAGTCTGCAAACAAACAAACACTGGCCACAAACGATATGTTAACAATACCGAGTTGGTAATAAAGCATAATTTGTTCGACTGCAACTTCTGGGGTAACTAGCTTTAGCTTGGTACCTAGGTAGCACAAATACAACCAGCCTGAAAACAATGACCAATAGAAACTGCAGTCATTTTCATTATTTCATCATTCTTAGCAATAATTTAGGAATATTTGTGAGTGAGTATCAGCTAGGTTGCCACTTCTTGTTTGCCTATTGAAATTGAACTTCAGTTCATGAAAATAAATAGATAGTATTGGGTTTTATCCAGAACATGTGGCAATTATTTATTTCAGAAGGAGCCAGCAAAACTAGTGCACTCTGTCAGGACCCGGTTACGAACTCAGGTCTGGTGTGAGAAACAGTCACTTAGTAAACTGAGCCACTAATAGTCGGCAGAACCCAGAAGATGAGGCAGAGGTGATTTAATAAAGAAAAAAGTAAAAGATCTTCAAAAATATAAATCCACAACGTGAGAAAATGTATATCCTCCAAGACACAAGGAAAATCCACAAAGTGGTAAGAACAGCAGGGAAAAAAAACAAACCTCAAAAGAATAATTAAAAATAAACAAGAACAAAACCAGAGTACCTCAAGAAAATCCAACTAGAGAAACAAAAGGTTCACAGCATGGCTGGGGCTGGGTGCTAACATACAAACACAGAGCAAAGAACTAAGGAACACTAAGGGTTTAAATACATTCAAGGGAAATGAGGCACAGGTGCAAATAATAACTAGATCAAGGGAAAAACAAAAGGGTCCAAAAAGCACAATGGGGGCATCTAGTTAACAAAACCTGAACAATCCTGGCCAAATCCTGACACACTCTATATGTGCTCATTAGACACGCACCTGTCTGGGGTGAGAGATGCCGTGTGCTTTGCGGTTTACCAGATATTTTTTTCTGGAGTTTTCTTGAAGATCACTCTGTGACACGCTGCGGCGCTGTCGTTCAACAGCAGATGATGCGCTGTAAGCCATTGGTTTGTCATTCCCACTCGCCAAATGGTCTCATGCTCGCAACAAGTTCTGACTGAGCTCAATCGTCATGAAAAGCCAATAGAGAGATAAGATCCTCCCTTTCATACAAACTTTGAGAATTAACAAGGAGCTCCCTCAATGTGTTTTGTGCGGGGAAGTGCTCAGTAATGAGTCAATCAAATTCAAATTCATAAAATGACACGTTCTGACCAAACATCCAAAGCATGACGGTATACCCAGGGAATTATTTCAGAACAGGACAGAATGCTTCAGGAAACAGTGCTTCGACAGTGGAAAAGTAAGTCAGCTAGCAAGGCATTGTTGTCATTGTATAAAAAACAGAAATAAGGGAGTACACAGTTGAAGTCGGAAGTTTTAAAACTTGTTTTTCAACCACTCCACAAATTTCTTGTTAACAAACTATAGTTTCGGCAAGCCGGTTCAGACATCTACTTTGTGCATGACACAAGTACTTTTTCCAGCAATTGTTTACAGACAGATTGTTTCACTTATAAGTCACTGTATCACAAGTCCAGTGGGTCAGAAGTTAACGTACACTAAGTTGACTGTGCCTTTAAATAGATTGGAAAATTTCAGAAAATGATGTCATGGCTTTAGAAGCTTCTGATAGGCTAATTGACATCATATGAGTCAATTGGAGGTGTACCTGTGGATGTATTTCAAGGCCTACCTTCAAACTCAGTGCCTCTTTGCTTGACATCATAGGAAAATCAAAATAAATCAGCCAAGACCTCAGAAAAAAAATTGTAGACCTCCACAAGCCTGGTTTGTTCTTGGGAGCAATTTACAAATGCCTGAAGATACCACGTTCACCTGTACAAACAATAGTACGCAACTATAAACACCATGGGACCTCGCAGCCGTCATACCGCTCAGGAAGGAGACGTGTTCTGTCTCCTAGAGATGAACCTACTTTGGTGCGAAAAGTGCAAATCAATCCCATAACAACAGCAAAGGACCTTGTGAAGATGCTGGAGGAAACAGGTACAAAATAATCTATATCCACAGTAAAATGAGTTCTATATCGACATAAACCTGAAAGATCGCTCAGCAAGGAAGAAGCCACTGTTCCAAATCCGCCATAAAAAAGCCAGACTACGGTTTGCAACTGCACATGGGGACAAAGATCATACTTTGGAGAATTGTCCTCTGGTTTGATGGTACAAAAATAGAACTGTTTGGCCATAATGACCATTGTTATGTTTGGAGGAAAAAGGAGGCTTGCAAGCCGAAGAACACATTCCCAACTGTGAAGCACGAGGGTGGCAGCATCATGTTGTGGGGTGCTTTGCTGCAGGAGGGACTGTTGTACTTCACAAAATAGATGGCATCATGAGATAGGAGAATGATGTGTATATATTGAAGCAACATCTCAAGACATCAGTCAGGAAGTTAAAGCCTGGTCACGAATGGGTCTTCCAAATGGACAATGACCCTGTTTTGTTATGCATCTGTGTGATGTGATCAATCAGTTTGTTCCAGTTCAGTATAAAAATGTATTGAATTTTAACAGCAACAGTTCCAACCTAGACAAATATGTAAGAGTTTTTAATGGGGGAAATAAACGTGGGGCGGCAGGGTAGCCTAGTGGTTAGAGCATTGGACTAGTAATCGGAAGTTTGCGCGTTCAAACCCCCGAGCTGACAAGGTACAAATCTGTCGTTCTGCCCCTGAACAGGCAGTTAACCCACTGTTCCTAGGCCATCATTGAAAATAAGAATTTGTTCTAAACTGACCTGCCTGGTTAAATAAAGGTAAAAAATAAAATGACTAGCTATTTATATGGCCATTTCATTGTTATTTGCTTTGTCTATATTGCATTTGTTTTAGGCATAAGGACAATGAAATGTACCAATATTTAAGTATAGTTGCACATGTTCCTAAGCTTGGGTCCCAGGAAAACCCAGAATTTCTAATCTGGGTCCCAGGCTGAAAAAGTTGAAGAACCCCTGCTCTACAGTTTCCATGCCCTAATGTGAAACCAAATACAAATTAGTGCAAGGCAATAAGATAACGGTGGCTAAATGCCAGAGGGGAAGGCCTAAGGAGGAAAAATGTATAAGTAGTATGTGTCAAGACTGGAAAGGGAGTTGCTTCACGAACCAGCTCGGCTGTTATATTGTAATAAAAGTCAAATTGAACTCACAGGCTCCGGTATTTGAGAAATATGATTGACTGTTTACTTCCACGACACTAGCCAGCTACATAACACTGTTGCCCAAAGCTAATGTTATAAGCAGCCAGCTTGCTTCATCTGGCTAGTGAGGCTCAACCGGACCGGGTTATGTGTTGTGAAGCGAGCCTCGAGATGAGTGATGAAAAAGCTGCGACATTGGAGAAGGAAACACACAAGCTACAAGGGACAGTCAATAAGATTGAAACCGAAATGAATGAAATTAAAAAGGAGAACACCGTTCTGAGGGAAGCCTTACTGGACATACAAACTAGATCAATGAGAGAGAATCTGGTACTTACAGCTATCCAGGAGAAAGAAGGGGAAGTCCCTGAATCTGTAGTTAGAGAGTTCCTCCTTGCAGCGCTTCAGATCCCACGCGAAGTTATCGATAAAATCCAACCTGAACGTGTACACCGCTTCAGACAGAGAGGCCAGAGGTATGACCGAGAGAGGGCAGAGGTATGAATGCCCAATCGTTGCCAAATTTGCTTAATTTAAAGATAAAATAATGGGTAAAAGACTTGCTGGGCCCAAAATTGGCATGAATGATCAGTTTCCGAAGGAAATTGCAGAACGGCGCAAAGTTCTGTATCCAATTTTCAAAGAAAACAGATTAAAAGCGAAACGAGTAGCTCTCGTCGTTGATAAACTATATATTGATAACCAGTTGTTCAGAGACAAAGAATACTCCATGGTTATTTAAAAAAAATTACAAAATTCTCATAGATGAGGAAAATAAACACAATTCTAGCCCGGTTATGGATTGTAATAATACAATTAAAAAAATATAGCTTTTCTATATATCTTCACATATAACTAATTGAACACCCAAGCACTAATTCAACATAGTGAAGATAAAAACAAAGTAAACAGAAGGCACAGTATGTGTGGATGGTGTGGTGTGTGTTTATTTTTATTTGTTATATTGCTAAATTTGAGTGATTGAGTAATGAAATGGTTGCATATCCCAGAGCCAATGTATTGCTGTGGGCCAGGGTATGATATGCATTTCAATGTTGTTCAGATGATGGATATAGTTTTAGAATGAATTATACGTCTTATTTATTTATTGTCCTATCATGGTGGAACAGTTTTAAAATAGATACATTTGATTTATTTTTGTCCTATCATGGGGAACTACATTTTAAAAATAAATTATATCTAATTATTTATTTATGATCCTATTTTAATGGTAAGATCCTATTTTAATAGTAATACCCTAGACACCCACCTGAATGACCCAGATACTAAGGAGAAGTCCCTAACTGTTTCATGTGCATGCTGTAAGCGTTTACAAACATATATTTGAATATAAATAATTGAAAGTTGTGTCTCATTATGATAGATGGTGAAATAAGTATAGCCAGTTACAATTGTAATGGCCTAGCAGAAAATAAGAAAAGACAATCAGTATTTACCTGGCTAAAAGAGAAGGAATATAATATCTATTGTTTACAGGAAACCCATTCAACAGTTTTAGATAAAGTTTTGTGGAAAAAAAACTGGGGGGGGCGAAATATACTTCTCCCAAAGAAGAAGAAGGGCAAAGAAATTCCAAAGGGGTGATGGTTTTAATTAACAATAATTTTGATCCAAATGTGCAAATTGTCCAAACAGATCCTCAAGGTAGATGGATTATTTTAAATATGTTATTGGACAATAAACATATATGGCTTATTAACCTTTACGGTCTGAATAATGATTTTTTGATTTCACCTTTATTTCACCAGGTAGGCAAGTTGAGAACAAGTTCTCATTTACAATTGCGACCTGGCCAAGATAAAGCAAAGCAGTTCGACACATACAACAACAGAGTTACACATGGAGTAAAACAAACATACAGTCAATAATACAGTATAAACAAGTCTATATACGATATGAGCAAATGAGGTGAGATAAGGGAGGTAAAGGCAAAAAAAAAGGCCATGGTGGCGAAGTAAATACAATATAGCAAGTAAAACACTGGAATGGTAGTTTTGCAGTGGAAGAATGTGCAAAGTAGAAATAAAAATAATGGGGTGCAAAGGAGCAAAATAAATAAATAAATAAAATAAATACAGTAGGGAAAGAGGTAGTTGTTTGGGCTAAATTATAGGTGGGCTATGTACAGGTGCAGTAATCTGTGAGATGCTCTGACAGTTGATGCTTAAAGCCAGTGAGGGAGATAAGTGCTTTCAGTTTCAGAGATTTTTGTAGTTCGTTCCAGTCATTGGCAGCAGAGAACTGGAAGGAGAGGCGGCCAAAGAAAGAATTGGTTTTGGGGGTGACCAGAGAGATATACCTGCTGGAGCACGTGCTACAGGTGGGGGATGCTATGGTGACTAGGGAGCTGAGATAAGGGGGGACTTTACCTAGCAGGGTCTTGTAGATGACATGGAGCCAGTGGGTTTGGCGACAAGTATGAAGCGAGGGCCAGCCAACGAGAGTGTACAGGTCGCAATGGTGGGTAGTATATGGGGCTTTGGTGACAAAACGGATTGCACTGTGATAGACTGCATCCAATTTGTTGAGTAGGGTATTGGAGGCTATTTTGTAAATGACGTCGCCGAAGTCGAGGATTGGTAGGATGGTCAGTTTTACATGGGTATATTTGGCAGCATGAGTGAAGGATGCTTTGTTGCGAAATAGGAAGCCAATTCTATATTTAACTTTGGATTGGAGATGTTTGATGTGGGTCTGGAAGGAGAGTTTACAGTCTAACCAGACACCTAGGTATTTGTAGTTGTCCACGTATTCTAAGTCAGAGCAGTCCAGAGTTGTGATGTTGGACAGGCGGGCAGGTGCATGCAGCGATCGGTTGAAGAGCATGCATTTAGTTTTACTTGTATTTAAGAGCAATTGGAGGCCACGGAAGGAGAGTTGTATGGCAGTGAAGCTTGCCTGGAGGGTTGGTAACAGTGTCCAAAGAAGGGCCAGAAATATACAGAATGGTGTTGTCTGTGTAGAGGTGGATCAGAGACTCACCAGCAGCAAGAGCGACATCATTGATGTATACAGAGAAGAGAGTAGGTCCAAGAATTGAACCCTGTGGCACCCCCATAGAGACTGCCAGAGGTCCGGACAGCAGACCCTCCGATTTGACACACTGAACTCTATCAGAGAGGTAGTTGGTGAACCAGGCGAGGCAATCATTTGAGAAACCAAGGCTGTCGAGTCTGCCGATGAGGATGTGGTGATTGACAGAGTCGAAAGCCTTGGCCAGATCAATGAATACGGCTGCACAGTAATGTTTCTTATCGATGGCGGTTAAGATATCGTTTAGGACCTTGTGCGTGGCTGAGGTGCACCCATGACCAGCTCTGAAACCAGATTGCATAGCAGAGAAGGTATGGTGAGATTCAAAATGGTCGGTAATCTGTTTGTTGACTTGGCTTTCGAAGACCTTAGAAAGGCAGGGTAGGATAGATATAGGTCTGTAGCAGTTTGGGTCAAGAGTGTCCCCCCCCTTTGAAGAGGGGGATGACCACAGCTGCTTTCCAATCTTTGGGAATCTCAGACGACACGAAAGAGAGGTTGAACAGGCTAGTAATAGGGGTGGCAACAATTTCGGCAGGTAATTTTAGAAAGAAAGGGTCCAGATTGTCTAGCCCGGCTGATTTGTAGGGGTCCAGATTTTGCAGCTGTTTCAGAACATCAGCTGACTGGATTTGGGAGAAGGAGAAATGGGGAAGGCTTGGGCGAGCTGCTGTGGGGGGTGCAGTGCTGTTGACCGGGGTAGGAGTAGCCAGGTGGAAAGCATGGCCAGCAATAGAAAAATGCTTATTGAAATTCTCAATTATAGTGGATTTATCAGTGGTGACAGTGTTTCCTATCTTCAGTGCAGTGGGAAGCTGGGAGGAGGTGTTCTTATTCTCCATGGACTTTACAGTGTCCCAGAACTTTTTTGAGTTAGTGTTGCAGGAGGCAAATTTCTGCTTGAAAAAGCTAGCCTTGGCTTTTCTAACTGCCTGTGTATAATGGTTTCTAGCTTCCCTGTACAGCTGCATATCACGGGGGCTGTTCGATGCTAATGCAGAACGCCATAGGATGTTTTTGTGTTGGTTAAGGGCAGTCAGGTCTGGGGAGAACCAAGGGCTATATCTGTTCCTGGTTCTAAATTTCTTGAATGGGGCATGCTTATTTAAGATGGTTAGGAAGGTATTTAAAAAAAAATAACCAGGCATCCTCTACTGACGGGATGAGATCAATATCCTTCCATGATACCCCGGCCAGGTCGGTTAGAAAGGCCTGCTCGCTCAAGTGTTTCAGGGAGCGTTTGACAGCGATGAGTGGAGGTTGTTTGACCTCTGACCCATTACGGATGCAGGCAATGAGGCAGTGATCGCTGAGATCTTGGTTGAAGACAGCCAAGGTGTATTTAGAGGGCAAGTTGGTTAGGATGATATCCATGAGGGTGCCCATGTTTAAGGCTTTGGGGGGGGGGGGGGTGGGTACCTGCTAGGTTCATTGATAATTTGTGTGAGATTGAGGGCATCAAGCTTAGATTGTAGGATGGCTGGGGTGTTAAGCATGTTCCAGTTTAGGTCGCCTAGCAGCACGAGCTCTGAAGATAGATGGGGGCAATCAGTTCACATATGGTGTCCAGAGCACAGCTGGGGGCAGAGGGTGGTCTATAGCAGGCGGCAACGGTGAGAGACTTGTTTTTAGAGAGGTGGATTTTTAAAAGTAGAAGTTCAAATTCTTTGGGTACAGACCTGGATAGTAGGACATAACTATGATGATCCAAGCTTCTTTGAAAATACAGTATATATAAGAATTTATCAACTCTACAAGTAACACTAGACTATTATTATGGTGGGAGATTTTAATACAGTCTTAAATACCTCTATGGCCTGGAAAGGAAATCACACTACAAAACTATCACCCTCAGGCACTTAAAGAAATCATGAATGTCATGGATATATTGGAATTAGTGGATATATGGATACTTAAATAGCCTGACCTAGTGAGATATACATGGCGGAGGCTTAATCAAGCTAGTCGCCTTGACTACTTTCTTATACCATTCTCTCTGGCACCAAAAGTTTAAAAAGTGTTGATAGGGGACAGAATGCGGTCGGATCATCACATAATTGGCATATATATTACTCTTACAGAATTTCCACGTGGGCGAGGATATTGGAAATGTAATCAAAGCCTACTAGATGATAAATTGTTTAGAACTAGGACAGAAGAATTTATAACTGACTTTTTCAGACATAACATAGGTACAGCAGATCCCCTTACTGTATGGGACACTTTTAAATGTGCCTTTAGAGGCAATGCTATTCAGTACTCATCTATAAAACAAAAGCAATTTAGATCAAAAGAGTCCATATTAACAAAGGAAATTGAAGGACTAACAGTACAGTTAGATAGCAATAAAAACAGTACTATAGAGGCACAGAATAAGTTAGAGGAAAAACAAAAAGAAATGGAGGAACTTATTCAAGAAAGATCTAGTATAATATATTATAATAATAAAGCGAACTGGATGGAATATGGAGAAAAATGCACCAAATTATTTTTCAATCTTCAATATAGAAATGCTACCAACATTTATTTATTAAAACTTGTTACAAATGATGGAGTCACGCATGATTCACCAAATTATATTTTGAAAGAGGAAGTAAAGTACTTTAAGAATATGTTTTCATTGCAGGCTCCTCCATCTCCACTAACTGAAACTAATTATATGGATTTTTTTCCTAATAATTATGTAAAATTAATATCTGTACAGAAAGACTCATGTGAAGGCCAAATTACAGAGGAGGAACTGCTTGAGGCAATTGGGACCTTTAAGGATGGGAAAACTCCAGGGCTGGATGGCACCAGTGGAAGTATACAAAACGTTTTGTTGGTATATGGTCAAAGGACCATTATTGGCTTGTTTTAACCACTCCTATATAAATGGTGGATTATTAGACACGCAACAAGAAGGTCTGATATCATAATTACTAAAACAGGACCCTAGTGGTATATATAAAGAGCCAGTCCATTTAAAAAAAAATGGAGACCTCTTACACTTCAGTGTTGTGATGCAAAAATCCTAGCAAAATGCTTGGCAAATAGAATTAAAAAAGTATTGTCAGATATTATTTATCCTAATCAGACAGGTTTTTTACATGGAAAATACATTGGAGATATTATAAGACCAGTACTGGAAACAATAGAACACTATGAAATATCGGGGACACCAGGCCTGGTTTTCATAGCTGATTTTGAAAAGGCTTTTGATAAAGTACGACTGGAGTTTATATATAAATGCCTAGAACATTTCAATTTTGGGGAATCTCTTATAAAATGGGTTAAGGTATGTATAGTAACCCTAGGTGTAAAATAGTAAATAATGGCTACATCTCAGAAAGTTTTAAACTATCTAGAGGAGTAAAACAAGGTTGTCCACTATCGACATATCTATTTATTATTGCCATCGAAATGTTAGCTGCTAAGATGAGATCAAACAATTAATATTAAGGGATTAGAAATCCGTGGCTTAAAAACCAAGGTGTCATTGTACGCTGATGATTCATATTTTCTTTTAAAACCACAATTAGAGTCTCTCCACGGCCTCTTAGAGGATCTAGATACTTTTGCTATCCTCTCTGGATTAAAATCAATTATGATAAATGTACCATATTACGTATTGGATCACTAAAAAAAAATGCACATTTTACATTACCATGTAGTTTACCAATTAAATCGTCTGACGGAGATGTGGACATACTCGGTATACAAATCCCAAAAGAAAGAAATGACAAAAATGGAAGAGGCAAGTAGAAGGGGAAAAAAGTAAGGAACTTGTATGTCGGGCCTGTATTAAAGAACATAAATGGTTAAAGAAAAGTGTGATGAATAAAAACATATACCAATTTCATTTAAGGACCAAAAACTGTCAGCTGTGCCATATAAATTGCAAAATAGTTGGGAAGAGATTTGCGATGAACCCATTCCATGGCACATGGTTTATGAATTGATACGCAAAACACCGGATTCAAAACTTCGAATTTTTCAATATAAATTACTATACAAAATTCTTGCAACTAATAGAATGTTATATATATATGGGGGATACAATCTTCCCAGCTCTGCAGATTCTGCTGTGAGGAGGCAGAGTCATTAGATCATTTATTTTGGTTCTGTCCATATGTTGTTCGTTTTTGGTCACAGGTCCAGGAATGACTGAAGAATTGCAACATTTGCCTAGAACTAACACTACAGATAGCAATACTGGGTGATTTGAAAAGCCATAGTCAAGCAATCAATAATATAATGATTATTTTAGCAAAAATTTATATTTTTAATTTACAATCTGTAGAAGCTATGAGAATAGGAAGGTTCAATTCTTTTGTGAAGCATCACAGCACAGTTGAAAAAAATATGGCAAATAGAAATCCGAAATGGGTTGAATGGAGCTGAAGGGTGGGACTAATAACAAGATAAACAATGTAAAGCATACGGGATCTGTAAAATGTATATAGGTTCGGAACTTCTGTGAAATATCATAGTTACAAATAGAAATCAAACTGGATGGACATCAGAAATAGAGGAAGAACTATTGTAAAGTAGACTGTCTGTAAAATGTATATAAGATGTATAAATTGAAGGTAAAATCAGAAGTGTTTATTAGTTTACTCCAATTGGGGGATCGGCGGTAGGGTTTGTGGGGAATAATAATAAAAGGTATCATCTTTAAAAAAAGTATGATGTTTATATAGGTACACGTATGTATATATGTATGCATGCATGTATGGATATATATATCAAAAATATGGGGGATTGGAAATGATGCAGACAATTACATTGGAAGCAACATTCTTTCTGCAAAATTAAACTGATCCACCCCTTAAAAAAATGTATAATAATAATAATAATTAAAAAACTATGCTAATGAAACAGATGATGTTGTTATGCTATGTTACTGGGGAATAACATTGTTTGCATCCATGAGCTGGCTAGCTTTTTTTATGACAAGCACTGTAGGTGCGCGAGACAACTTTACCAGCATAATAGCATACGTATCGATGAATTGTTGTGACATATGAAATACAAGTAATAGTGTAATCAATGTTTAATAACTACGTAAAAAAATGTATGAGCATATTAAATTATTATGTGACGTGCAGTCATATTCAGGTCCTGATTGGTCAACAAGCTTATTTGACACGTCAAATAGTTTTTTTTTGACACGCAAAGACCCAAATGGTGTTCCATAGAAATCCCGGTTGAGAATGAAACAACTGATCAAATGAACAACAAAACAGCACAGCCAGTAAGTGAAAGAAAGGTTTTGATTATATTTTACTGGTAATGGGGACATATGTAAATGGAAACAAAATAACTTTTTGGTCAGTGTGTGTGTGTGTAACCTTTAACTAGGCAAGTCAGCTAAGAAGAAATACAGTGCCTTGCGAAAGTATTCGGCCCCCTTGAACTTTGCAACCTTTTGCCACATTTCAGGCTTCAAACATAAAGATATAAAACTGTATTTTTTTGTGAAGAATCAACAACAAGTGGGACACAATCATGAAGTGGAATGACATTTATTGGAAATTTCAAACTTTTTTAACAAATCAAAAACTGAATAATTGGGCGTGCAAAATTATTCAGCCCCCTTAAGTTAATACTTTGTAGTGCCACCTTTTGCTGCGATTACAGCTGTAAGTTGCTTGGGGTATGTCTCTATCAGTTGTGCACATCGAGAGACTGACATTTTTTCACATTCCTCCTTGCAAAACAGCTCAAACTCAGTGAGGTTGGATGGAGAGCATTTGTGAACAGCAGTTTTCAGTTCTTTCCACAGATTCTCGATTGGATTCAGGTCTGGACTTTGACTTGGCCATTCTAACACCTGGATATGTTTATTTTTGAACCATTCCATTGTAGATTTTGCTTTATGTTTTGGATCATTGTCTTGTTGGAAGACAAATCTCCGTCCCAGTCTCAGGTCTTTTGCAGACTCCATCAGGTTTTCTTCCAGAATGGTCCTGTATTTGGCTCCATCCATCTTCCCATCAATTTTAACCATCTTCCCTGTCCCTGCTGAAGAAAAGCAGGCCCAAACCATGATGCTGCCACCACCATGTTTGACAGTGGGGATGGTGTGGTCGGGGTGATGAGCTGTGTTGCTTTTACGCCAAACATAACGTTTTGCATTGTTGCCAAAAAGTTCAATTTTGGTTTCATCTGACCAGAGCACCTTTTTCCACATGTTTGGTGTGTCTCCCAGGTGGGCTTGTGGCAAACTTTAAACAACACTTTTTATGGATATCTTTAAGAAATGGCTTTCTTGCCACTCTTCCATAAAGGCCAGATTTGTGCAATATACGACTGATTGTTGTCCTATGGACAGAGTCTCCCACCTCAGCTGTAGATCTCTGCAGTTCATCCAGAGTGATCATGGGCCTCTTGGCTGCATCTCTGATCAGTCTTCTCCTTGTATGAGCTGAAAGTTTAGAGGGACGGCCAGGTCTTGGTAGATTTGCAGTGGTCTGATACTCCTTCCATTTCAATATTATTGCTTGCACAGTGCTCCTTGGGATGTTTAAAGCTTGGGAAATCTTTTTGTATCCAAATCCGGCTTTAAACTTCTTCACAACAGTATCTCGGACCTGCCTGGTGTGTTCCTTGTTCTTCATGATGCTCTCTGCGCTTTTAACGGACCTCTGAGACTATCACAGTGCAGGTGCATTTATACGGAGACTTGATTACACAGGTGGATTGCATTTATCATCATTAGTCATTTAGGTCAACATTGGATCATTCAGAGACCCTCACTGAATTTCTGGAGAGAGTTTGCTGCACTGAAAGTAAAGGGGCTGAATAATTTTGCACGCCCAATTTTTCAGTTTGATTTGTTAAAAAAGTTTGAAATATCCAATAAATGTCATTCCACTTCATGATTGTGTCCCACTTGTTGATTCTTCACAAAAAAATACGGTTTTATATCTTTATGTTTGAGGCCTGAAATGTGGCAAAAGGTCGCAAAGTTCAAGGGGGCCGAATACTTTCGCAAGGCACTGTAGATACTTTTGTACCCGTTTCCTCCAGCATCGTCACAAAGTCCTTTGCTGTTGTTCTGGGATTGATTTGCACTTTTCACATCACAGTACATTAATCTCTAGGAGACAGAAAGCGTCTCCTTCCTGATCAATATGACGGCTGCGTACTATTGTTTGTACAGATAAACGTGGTACCTTCAGGCGTTTGGAAATTGCTCCCAGGGATATCCAAGACTTTTGGAGGTCTACATTTTTTTTCTGAGGTCTTGGCTGATTTTCCCATGATGTCAAGCACAGAGACACTGGGTTTGAAGGTAGGCCTTGAAATACATCCACAGGTACACATCCAATTGACTCAAATGATGTCAATTAGCCTATCAGAAGCTTCTAAAGAATGACATAATTTTACTGAATTTTCAAAGCTATTTAAAGGCACAGTCAACTTGGTGTATGTACACTTCTGACACACTGGAATTGTGATACAGTGAATTATAAGTGAAATAATCTGTCTGAAAACAATTGTTGGAAAAATGACTTGGGTCAAGCACAAAGTAGATGTGCTAACCGACTTACCAAAACTATAGTTTGTTAACAAGACATTTGTGGAGTGGTTGAAAAATGAGTTTTAATGCCTCCAACCTAAGTGTATGTAAACTTCCGACTTCAACTGTATGTGTACATTTATTTTGCAAAGCTTGCATGTGACGTGTCCGGTTTGGGCAGTGTGTTAAACAGTGTCGTTGTCCAATTGGAAGGTGAACCTTCACCCCAGATTGAGGTCCTTAGCGCTCTGGAGCAGGTTTTTGTCAACAATCTCTTATAACTTTCCTCCATTCATCTTTCCCTCGATCCTGACCAGTCTCCCAGTCCCTGCCACTCAAAAACATCCCTAGAGCATGAGGCTGCCACCACAATGCTTCACCGTAGGGGATGGTATTGGCCAGGTGATAAGCGGTGCCTGGTTTCCTCCAGACATGACGCTTGGCATTCAGGCCAATCTTGGTTTCATCAGACCAGAGAATCTTGTTTCTCATGGTCTGAGAGTCCTTTAGGTGCCTTTTGACAAACTCCAAACAGGCTGTCATGTGCCATTCACTGAGGAGTGACTTCCGTCTGGCCACTGTACAATAAATGCCTGATTGATGGAGTGCTTCAGAGATGGTTGTCCTTCTGGAAGGTTCTCACATCCCCACAGAGGAACTCTGGAGATCTGTCAGAGTGACCATCGGGTTCTTGGTCACCTCCCTGACCAAGGCCCTTCTGACCCGGATACTCAGTTTGGCCGTGCGGCCAGCTCTAGGAACAGTCTTGGTGGTTCCAAACTTCTTCCATTTAAAAATGATGGAAGCCACTGTGTTCTTGGGGATCTTTAATGCAGCAGACATTTTTTGGAACTCTTTCCCAGATCGGTGCCTCAAAACAAGCCTGAGAGCTCTACAGACAATTCCTTCAACCTCATGGCTTGGTTTTTGCTCTGACATGCACTGTCAACTTTGGGACCTTTTTTTGGACAGGTGTGTGCCTTTCCAAACCATGTCCAGTCGATTGAATTTACCACAGGTGGACTCAAATCAAGTTGTAGAATCATCTCAAGCATGACCAATGGAAACAGGATGCACCTGAGCTAAATTTCGAGTCGAATAGCAAAGGGTCTGAATATTTATGTACTGTACATAAGCTATTTCTACTTTTTATTTTTTATCCAATGGCAGAAATGTCTAAAAACCTGTTTCACTTTGTCATTATGGGTATTGTGTGTAGATTGATGAGGGAAAAAAAATTGAATCCATTTTAGAACAAGGCTGTAACGTAACAAAATGTGGAAAAGGTGAAGGGGTCTGAATACTTTCCAAACGCACGGTACATTTCATCTGACTTTCCTTATTCTTTAACTCTCAACATGTGAGTAATACAAAGCTACCTATGTGGGAAGGCCACCCCCAGGTGGTAAGGGTAGGCAACAACATCTCCAACCCGCTGATCCTCAACACTGGGGCCCCACAAGGGTGCGTTCTGAGCCCTCTCCTGTACTCCCTGTTCACCCACGACTGCGCGGCCACGCACGCCTCCAACTCAATCATCAAGTTTGCGGACGACACAACAGTGGTAGGCTTGATTACCAACAACGACGAGACGGCCTACAGGGAGGAGTTGAGGGCCCTCGGAGTGTGGTGTCAGGAAAATAACCTCACACTCAACGTCAACAAAACTAAGGAGATGATTGTGGACTTCAGGAAACAGCAGAGGGAACACCCCCCTATCCCCATCGATGGAACAGTAGTGGAGAGGGTAGTAAGTTTTAAGTTCCTCGGCATACACATCACAGACAAACTGAATTGGTCCACTCACACAGACAGCATTGTGAAGAAGGCGCAGCAGCGCCTCTTCAACCTCAGCAGGCTGAAGAAATTTGGCTTGTCACCAAAAGCACTCACAAACTTCTACAGATGCACAATCGAGAGCATCCTGGCGGGCTGTATCACCGCCTGGTACGGCAACTGCTCCGCCCACAACTGTAAAGCTCTCCAGAGGGTAGTGAGGTCTGCACAACGCATCACCGGGGGCAAACTACCTGCCCTCCAGGACACCTACACCACCCGATGTTACAGAAAGGTCATAAAGATCATCAAGGACAACAACCACCCGAGCCACTGCCTGTTCACCCCGCTCTCATCCGGAAGGCGAGGTCAGTACAGGTGCATCGAAGCTGGGACCGAGAGACTGAAAAACAGCTTCTATCTCAAGGCCATCAGACTTAAACATCAACCACTAACATTGAGTGGCTGCTGCCAACACACTGACTCAACTCCAGCCACTTTAATAATGGGAATTGATGGGAAATGATGTAAAATATATCACTAGCCACTTTAAACAATGCTACCTAATATAATGTTTACATACCCTACATTATTCATCTCATATGTATACGTATATACTGTACTCTATATCATCTACTGCATCCTTATGTAATACATGTATCACTAGCCACTTTAACTATGCCACTTTGCTTACATACTCATATGTATATACTGTACTCAATACCATCTACTGTATCTTGCCTATGCTGCTCTGTACCATCACTCATTCATACATCTCTATGTACATATTATTTATCCCCTTACACTGTGTATAAGAAATTAGTTTTGGAATTGTTAGTTAGATTACTTGTTGGTTATTACTGCATTGTCGGAACTAGAAGCACAAGCATTTCGCTACACTCACATTAAAATCTGCTATCCATGTGTATGTGACAAATAAAATTTGATTTGATCTGGGAAGGATGTTTTAATGCATTTTCAGCTATTGTTCAGTCTAATTTGATGTCCCGGCATCTGAGGATGGGTTGAGCCTCATTAGTATAGGCCTACGTAGTAAGGCTAAGAGTGTATTTTACCAGCTTAATCCCAAAATCAAAGCCTACAAACAATGTAATTAGGAGATAGATGGTGCGGGCACGCTAATCCATTTAAGACAAATGAATGCATGACATTAAGAAGAGCCACGTTTAATCTGAATTTGAAGTAGTACAAAAAAACAGTATAGGCTAGGCTCATCAGGACAACAACAAGTAAATCCTCATTTGCCATGATTAATTTGGTTGAACTATTGCACTGATAACACTGTCCATCTGTCTGTGTTGTCAGTGTATCGTTAGAGATTACATCGCGTGTTAAGACTTCAAAAGTGGTCTTAAAATGAGTTCTACACCATCTGTTTTGAATATCTAGCTTCCTGACTCAATCCCAAATTAATGGAAACGACGGGCACTAATTTCATCATTTCAGACACTTCATTTCATAGTTCAGACGGTACCTATCTTTCACTTTCATTGAGGAATACACAGTGTGGTGCATTAGATTTTAGAGTGACGTTTCTCGTATTTGCCATAATAATCGTTAAACCATGGCAATGTTTTCCTTGCATTCTTTAGATAAAGTCTGACTCAAAGCCCTATGCATGCATATCCAGGCTGCCTACATGACACTTAAGAAAAAAAAATGGTTTAGTACTTAAGCGCAATATGAAATGGAGGAGTAATACGACTACAAGGCTAGCAAATGAACTTCGTTTTCCGCTGGAAATCACATTTCCTGTAGCCGTGGCAAACCTAGCCTTACCTTGCAGCCTACTTTTCTGAGACTGTCAAGCTCATCCGTGTGGTACCTCAGAAAATAATCAAATCTCATATCTACCAGACTACTACCAAGTTCCGCCACCTTTCTCTGTCAATCATCACTCGATTTGTCACTGTCTCTGAAGCACATCACCCAACCAAGTTTACGCATTTGGCCTGTGCATAAGTAATGGTTTTCAGGGGTCTAAAATATAAAGTAGCTATAGGATTATAATTGTAATTAATAATATGTACAATGAGCCTAATAGCCTATGAGGAGGAGCGCAGTTTTTCTGAGAAATCAGAAATATCATCTGACCTCCATGGTTCCGAGGCTTGAAAACCTTGAAATCCAAAGAAAACTCTCAAATACCGTTGATAATAATGGTTATTCTAAGTTGCTCACATATTTTCAGACATACCTTGACCATCAAATATAAATTTAGATAGTTGGCTCGCCTGGACAATCCAGTTCACTTCACAGCGCCGAGGAATCCTGCATGAGACTCAACCTCCGCACCCATTTTTATAAATCCCATATCATTGTGTGGTTCAGGCAAGCTAGAGAGATGTCTTGCGGTTTTATATTAACTGTCAGTGCTGCGAATAGCTATTCTGATTGGAGGTCGAGACGAGACTCCCCCCAACTTCTTCGCTGAGCACTGAAGTCCGGATAGGTTTCCGCCAGCACCCCTGTCCTTTTCTAATCACTTTTGATGTTGGACGCGAACGGTGCGCGCTCTAGTGGAGAGACTGGTGCGAGGACCGACATGAAATTATTCCATTGTTACAGATATACAGAATGTTATGCAATAGAGCCCCACAGTGGAAGTGTCATAATATCCATAGAACCGAGCGGTCAAATACGGAAATGGGTCCAATTGTTCACCCACCATTCATTTTTCACACTGGGCATCAAAATAAAGGCTGTGTTTCATGTAGGCTTTGATAACCATGTCAATCACTCTCGGACAAGGTGACTTCTATCAATATATGTGGCTCCATTTACTCTCAGATTCGAAAATGCTAATTCGTATCAAAGTAGACATAATGCAAACTCAAATCCCTGCAATCTCCTGCACATCATCTCTAGCTGGCACCTTTGCTAACAGGTATGATGTCAATTTTAAACTTGCACAAGACTTCACAGAATTGTCCATTTAAAGAAATGTAGACATTTCTTAATTACTACATTTAGCTAACATTAGATAGTCAATCCAGAGAGTTATCTTTATCATGATTTAGAAGTCTCATCCAGATCATCATGGCATTTGTAGTTCTTTGTGATAGCCACATTAGCAGCTAATTAGCACTTCATTTTTGGTGGGGGAAATACAGGCATATATTTTGATAAATCATCTTCTTCTAGAGAAATTTACACAGTTATCAAAACTTCATGCCAGGGTAGGCCTACATGAAACAGCCCTTATTTGAAGTACTTCTATAATCCCCCATGGGAAAAATGAATGGAAGAACAACAATTGGAACAATTTCCCTGTTTGACCACTATTTTTATGGGTATTATGACTCATACTGTGGTACTCTATAGGACATCTGTTTTTACTCAACATGATGGGGTTCTACTTTAGGAAAAATAGCCCTTTTGCTAGAGGAATTTTGAATATTTTTGCTCTTGCACACCTTAGGGGAAATGTGGCTGTTGATGAAATGTGAAACCCCAAATAGCCTACTCTATCTATTATCTACCTAGAAACACTAGAATGCCTAAGGGAAAGCCTAACAGAATTTAACAATGTTACGTAGCCTAACTCTCAAGATGGCATTTAGGAAATCTAAGTAATAAAAGGCAACATATTTAGTTTGGTTAATGGCAAATGTCCCCAATAATGCAGACTAATGGATTCCATGCTTTTAGTTCTTTATATTTACTGCAGCCTCAATGTGGTGATGAAGGCCATTCATAGCAACTAACAAATGGTTGATGTAGACATAAACAGCAACAGGGGCACTGGGTGTTAACAAAGATTTAAGAGGGAGAGAAGGCCAATATTGCTGCACAATATTGGGCGTGACGCTGTTCATCTGTGGGTTCTGGGCTACATCAATTGTTTTCACAGTATGATGACAGAGAGTGGGCCCCAACACACACACAGATGAAGAGGCAGGTATGAAAAACACTGAAGTGGAGAGAGAAAACAATACAATGCCTTTTCAACTGTGGGCTTCCCTCTCCTTTTCAGGTCTGTAAAAAGAAAACAGCTGAAGTCGAGATTAGAAGGTTGCCACAAACAGTTTGTGTACTAGATCAATTTGTATGCAGAATTTGTTTCAAGGATGAATAATTTGCTGACTGTGTCCTCAGAAAACATAGACAGTAACAGTCCTAAAATATCCCTTCCTCCCCATCTGTCACCTTCTATTTGGCAGTAAATGACTGGAAAAGTTAGAATAGTTCCAGAGAACCGTGTGATTTTGGAATCCTGTTAATGTATTAGGTGATATTCAGAGAATGAGCCCCTTGTGTAGCTAATTATGTTATCAGAATCTGTCTGGATGGGGATGCTTGTTAGAGATGAAGCATGGGGCTGGAGAAATGTAACCACCACCACAACTGTGGACTGATGGTCCATGAAATTGACATGATGGTTTGAAACATTCTTTGAAGCTGTATATTGATGTTGTGCAAAAAAAAATAAGGATTTTGGCTCAATCTATTGAATGTTTGAGTCAAAATGACTGCTCATTGGCTCAAATGGGGTCCCTCATGGACCCACAAATGTTATATTAGAATTTTCCATGAAGTGAGACAGACCATGCATGAGGTTCCAACTTTTCTTTTTAATTAACAAAGGCTGCATTTGTATAGTTCCATAAAGAAAGATGCCCACATATCAAGTAAAACATTACAATTTATCATTGAAAAATAGGTGTGTGGAAATTCAGTTGCATTTTCATGGTCGTTTTGGATGGGGTTGTTGACCATCTCAAGAGTTGGTATATATTCAGCTTCAGGTGCAAATAACAGGGAGGGTAAATACATTCAGTCTACGGGATATAACATGTGCTTAGTACCAATGGTTTGTCTCTAAAACAGTCCATCGTTAGTACTCCATTCTTCATAAACTACTGCTAGAGAGGGAGTGTGGCCTAAAACCACAGCGCTATAAATAGATGCATGTATTAGGTCAATTCAGACAGACTTGTTTTTAATTTATTTCTCCCTCAACTCAGTGTGCAGAAAAGGCTTTTTGTGGTGCGGAGTGCTCACCAACAGGGGAGAGAGGGCACAAGAAGAACAAAACCAAAATAAATCACAAAAACTTGGATATGTCTATAAAAAAAGAACAGTACATCGTTAAAAAAAACTAGTGGCCACCAGTTGCAAGTTTATGCATTACACACTATTCACACTTGTACAATAGAAAATCAAAGGAGTCTGCCCACTTTTCAAACAG
The DNA here is from genome assembly GCF_036934945.1 of Oncorhynchus masou masou. Classification (NCBI taxonomy): domain Eukaryota; kingdom Metazoa; phylum Chordata; class Actinopteri; order Salmoniformes; family Salmonidae; genus Oncorhynchus; species Oncorhynchus masou. The sequence continues at coordinate 69,247,739 of NC_088220.1, forward strand.
GCTTCTGAGGCAGCTCTTCTTCTGTAATGGACTTTCTAGGATCACTGGCCTTTTGCATACCTGACGTGTGCAGACTCACTAACACTATTGTATTGCGAGCACAGCAGATGCTTGGGGAGAGAGCAGACTTGAATGGTTGCTAGGCACGGCCTTTCTTTACTTCCAATACACCGTAGATTTGATCTCTCCACACACAATTCCCATATCCAGTATAGTATACAGTCCTAGTATAAAGAGGAAGTTGTGTGAAGATGTTCTGAGCAGCTGCCGTGTGGTTGGCATCCTCCTCTGTGCCAGGGACCTCCAATGGAGGTAGGTTGACTGAACCAGTGGCAGGCCTGGGTAAAAGGGCATATCAAATCTCTACGTACATAAAAATGTTTGTGCTCTTTGAGAGGCTGGGCATCCAATGGCGTTGTCTTGCTCACTGACTCCCTCACTCTCTCACTGTGCTCTCACACACACTTAAGAAAACAAAATAACAAAATCACATGCACATACACATTTTTTACACTTCTGCAAACATCAATTTACAGGGAAATTAGCTACAGTTATTCATGTATGAACATAAAAAAGCTTGTTTCTGTATTATTTAGCGAAAATTAAACGTAAAGTAACTACTCAAGTAATTTGACTGTTTTGTCTTGATTCACCCTGGAGAGGGGTGCCCCCTTGGCTAACTAATCAGGAACCCCCCCCCTCCCCAAATGCCTATGCTGGTCACCGCTAAAAGTTCCAGAGGCAAAGAAAACATCAATTTTAGTCTGATTCTCTGTCACCCACAGGCTTCTTCTTACCATAGTATTCTAAAAGCCCACCTGTGGTGTGGAGATGTGTCGAGACTGGATGTTTCATACGACCCCTCACCCCACTTCCACGGCAACACTTATTCAGCAATGAGGGAGAGCTGTGGCAGGGCGAGTGGTGTTGCAGGCTGAGAAGGGTGTGAGACCCCCTCCCATCCCTAAAACCCACTTGAGCTACAACTCGCAGCCTTCACACTTCTCTTACCTAAAGTGTCCCCCCTCCCACTTTTCACAATAAAGTGCTTCAGCTAACAAATGAACAAAAAGTTCTAATTACAAATCTACAGATTCCTTTGCTCTTCAGGATTCTTTCCATGTGTGTAACAACGGTGTGTGTGTGTGTGTGTGAGTGTATTCTTGTATTGTAAAGTGTGTGTTTGGGCGTTTGAGTGTGTGTGTATTTGTTACAGTGTTGGCCAGACTGCCTGCCTTTAAGTTGACTAATCTCATATACTCCTTCCATCGACTTCAATAATAAAGACGATGTCAGACGGCATGACATCATCCTTCTTCTATCCCAAACCAATAAATAATCACAACAGCATTAATAACACAGAGTAAAAACCTTTACATTATTATAATAACAACTGTGATTTGCATTAAAAAGTTGTATTTTTCATCGGTGTATACGTCTCTGTTGTCATTGTCCTCATGTCAATCTCTTTCTTCTGGTACAAAATAATTAAAAAATCCTGCAAGTCAGAAACAAAAAGCTGGGTAGTTTGTTTGATCTGGTGGTGTGTGTCCTCATCCCACTCTCTTCAAGGAGTCGGTTGACAGACAGCATGCGAGAAGATGCCTGTGTCTTGTTCATGTCCTGTGAATGTCTCAGTTGCAGGATCATTGGATCATCTTTGGTAGTGAATGTGTGCATCATATCTCGTCCACTTCAGCAGTCAGTCTGCGATGCCCAAGAAGGTTTAATACCATCTGTCATGTTGCTGTTTGCTTAAACTCAGAAAAAGATAAAGAATCTGAAAGGTGCTTGGACTGCTACGTGAGTGAACATTGGGGTTCTGTGCTTGTTCTCAAGGTTCTACGGTTAGGGTAGAGAGTGGTCCGTCTGGGCAGAGGAGGAGGGCAGGGAGGTCACAGCTGCCCCTGATATTTTGTGTGTGTGTGTGTGTGTGTGTGTGTGTGTGTGTGTGTGTGTGGTCTGCTACTCGTAAAGTGTGACGGTGCAGTAGCAGAGGGCAGAGATTCTCCGGTCCACACTGGCCTTGTCTGTTGAGGAGACACAAACACAGTCAGATCACAGTCACTGGAGTGGCTGTTCAATGTCACAATGCCTTGGCTGCCATGCCACACACTCTGTCACAGCACCATAGTGCACTCTAAACCTAATCTAATTGAAGCCTCATCTGAATGCAGCTCAGAGATAGACTAAGTGGTTGAAGCAAGCCTGTTAGTGCCGGTTACCATTATGATAAGAGGTCAGAGGGATTGTTTTCAACAGACTCTAGTTAACACACTTGACTGTCCATATTAATATCCATGTCCACTACACCAGAGTCTCTGATACACTACAATGTGATAAGCTAGTCTGGTCTCTGACAGAGCCTGTTGGGGGAGTCTAGCCTGGTTGTCAGATGGATTTGTGCCTTTGGCCATACATGACATATCAATGGTGTGGCAGAAACAGACTGGTATCCAATCTATAGTTGAGGTCGGTGGGTGGATACTTACACTTGGCCACATTTTCAATGTCTGCAGGGTCCTGGAGGATCTTGGAGAGGCCATCTAGCAGCATGGCAGCCTTGTTGTAGCGGTAGGCTATGTCCTCCGTCTGCTGAAACATCTCATCCAGAGCTGCAGACTGCACCGTTTCCACAGCGTGGTTATAGATGAGTTTCTCTGCGGTCACACTGTTGATCTCATCTACAAAGCGCTGCTTGTCGGAGAAGAAGTGGTTCAGCTTGTCTGTGAGCCGCCGACACAGGGAGATGCAGCTCTTGTAACGCTCGTTCAGACTCTTCACCACTGAGGAAGGGGAGGGAGGGGGAGAGAAAGCTAGTTATGCTCAAAATAAACTAAAATAATGATATCTAAGTATTATACATGCATCTGGATACTATTGATATTTTAAGTTAGTATGCCGTTTAAAAGAAATAATAATTCTTCCATAAATACTACAGTGTAATGGCACTGTTACCGGTCTGGGGACTTCTGTCTTACCCTGCTTGACTGCGCTGGAGGGGTTGAGCTTGGCTGATTTAATCTGGGCCTTGGCCAGGTGGAGGGAGGAGGCGAGGAGCTGGGCAGCCTTCATGTACAGCACCAGCTGCTCCACCTGCCTGTAGAGGGCAGTACAGCACATATTACTAACCTATACATCTTATTTCTTTCCATGGCTTTTCTTTCTTTCTAAAAAATAATAATAACATCCTTTCCTTTCACAACATTTTTTAAAATTGTGATGAAACAAAATTAATTTTTGTGCATCACTATGACGAAATGCAACAGGTTTGGGTCCAAACTAAAACCAAAATCAAATCAAAATCAAATCAAATTTTATTTGTCACATACACATGGTTAGCAGATGTTAATGCGAGTGTAGCGAAATGCTTGTGCTTCTAGTTCCGACAATGCAGTAATAACCAACAAGTAATCTAACTAACAATTCCTAAACTACTGTCTTATACACAGTGTAAGGGGATAAAGAATATGTACATAAGGATATATGAATGAGTGATGGTACAGAGCAGCATAGGCAAGATACAGTAGATGGTATCGAGTACAGTATATACATATGAGATGAGTATGTAAACAAAGTGGCATAGTTAAAGTGGCTAGTGATACATGTATTACATAAGGATGCAGTCGATGATATAGAGTACAGTATATACGTATGCATATGAGATGAATAATGTAGGGTAAGTAACATTATATAAGGTAGCATTGTTTAAAGTGGCTAGTGATATATTTACATCATTTCCCATCAATTCCCATTATTAAAGTGGCTGGAGTTGAGTCAGTGTCCGTGTGTTGGCAGCAGCCACTCAATGTTAGTGGTGGCTGTTTAACAGTCTGATGGCCTTGAGATAGAAGCTGTTTTTCAGTCTCTCGGTCCCAGCTTTGATGCACCTGTACTGACTTCGCCTTCTGGATGATAGCGGGGTGAACAGGCAGTGGCTCGGGTGGTTGATGTCCTTGATGATCTTTATGGCCTTCCTGTAACATCGGGTGGTGTAGGTGTCCTGGAGGGCAGGTAGTTTGCCCCCCGGTGATGCGTTGTGCAGACCTCACTACCCTCTGGAGAGCCTTACGGTTGAGGGCGGAGCAGTTGCCGTACCAGGCGGTGATACAGCCCGACAGGATGCTCTCGATTGTGCATCTGTAGAAGTTTGTGAGTGCTTTTGGTGACAAGCCGAATTTCTTCAGCCTCCTGAGGTTGAAGAGGCGCTGCTGCGCCTTCTTCACGATGCTGTCTGTGTGAGTGGACGAATTCAGTTTGTCTGTGATGTGTATGCCGAGGAACTTAAAACTTGCTACTCTCTCCACTACTGTTCCATCGATGTGGATAGGGGGGTGTTCCCTCTGCTATTTCCTGAAGTCCACAATCATCTCCTTAGCTTTGTTGACGTTGAGTGTGAGGTTATTTTCCTGACACCACACTCCGAGGGCCCTCACCTCCTCCCTGTAGGCCGTCTCGTCGTTGTTGGTAATCAAGCCTACCACTGTTGTGTCGTCCGCAAACTTGATGATTGAGTTGGAGGCGTGCGTGGCCACGCAGTCGTGGGTGAACAGGGAGTACAGGAGAGGGCTCGGAACGCACCCTTGTGGGGCCCCAGTGTTGAGGATCAGCGGGGAGGAGATGTTGTTACCTACCCTCACCACCTGGGGGCGGCCCGTCAGGAAGTCCAGGACCCAGTTGCAAAGGGCGGGGTCGAGACTGTAGTTGATGAACAGCATTCTCACATAGGTATTCCTCTTGTCCAGATGGGTTAGGGCAGTGTGCAGTGTGGTTGAGATTGCATCGTCTGTGGACCTATTTGGGCGGTAAGCAAATTGGAGTGGGTCTAGGGTGTCAGGTAGGTTGGAGGTGATATGGTCCTTGACTAGTCTCTCAAAGCACTTCATGATGACGGAAGTGAGTGCTACGGGGCGGTAGTCGTTTAGCTCAGTTACCTTAGCTTTCTTGGGAACAGGAACAATGGTGGCCCTCTTGAAGCATGTGGGAACAGCAGACTGGTATAGGGATTGATTGAATATGTCCGTAAACACACCAGCCAGCTGGTCTGCGCATGCTCTGAGGGCGCGGCTGGGGATGCCGTCTGGGCCTGCAGCCTTGCGAGGGTTAACACGTTTAAATGTTTTACTCACCTCGGCTGCAGTGAAGGAGAGACCGCATGTTTCCGTTGCAGGCCGTGTCAGTGGCACTGTATTGTCCTCAAAGCGGGCAAAAAAGTTATTTAGTCTGCCTGGGAGCAAGACATCCTGGTCCGTGACTGGGCTGGATTTCTTCCTGTAGTCCGTGATTGACTGTAGACCCTGCCACATGCCTCTTGTGTCTGAGCCGTTGAATTGACATTCTACTTTGTCTCTGTACTGACGCTTAGCTTGTTTGATAGCCTTACGGAGGGAATAGCTGCACTGTTTGTATTCAGTCATGTTACCAGACACCTTGCCCTGATTGAAAGCAGTGGTTCGCGCTTTCAGTTTCACGCAAATGCTGCCATCAATCCACGGTTTCTGGTTAGGGAATGTTTTAATCGTTGCTATGGGAACGACATCTTCAACGCACGTTCTAATGAACTCGCACACCGAATCAGCGTATTCGTCAATGTTGTTATCTGACGCAATACCAAACATGTCCCAGTCCACGTGATGGAAGCAGTCTTGGAGTGTGGAGTCAGCTTGGTCGGACCAGCGTTGGACAGACCTCAGCGTGGGAGCTTCTTGTTTTAGTTTTTGTCTGTAGGCAAGTTTCAGCAAAATGGTGTCGTGGTCAGCTTTTCCGAAAGGGGGGCGGGGCAGGGCCTTATATGCGTCGCGGAAGTTAGAGTAACAGTGATCCAAGGTTTTTCCACCCCTGGTTGCGCAATCGATATGCTGATAAAATTTAGGGAGTCTTGTTTTCAGATTAGCCTTGTTAAAATCCCCAGCAACAATGAATGCAGCCTCCGGATAAATGGTTTCCAGTTTGCAAAGAGTTAAATAAAGTTCGTTCAGAGCCATCGATGTGTCTGCTTGGGGGGGGATATATACGGCTGTGATTATAATCGAAGAGAATTCTCTTGGTAGATAATGCGGTCTACATTTGATTGTGAGGAATTCTAAATCAGGTGAACAGAAGGATTTGAGTTCCTGTATGTTTCTTTCATCGCAACATGCCTCGTTAGCCATAAGGCATACGCTCCCACCCCTCTTCTTACCAGAAAGGTGTTTGTTTCTGTCGGCGCGATGCGTGGAGAAACCCGTTGGCTGCACCGCTTCGGATAGCGTCTCTCCAGTGAGCCATGTTTCCGTGAAGCACAGAACGTTACAGTCTCTGATGTCTGATGTCCCTCTGGAATGCTACCCTTGCTCGGATTTTATCAACCTTGTTGTCAAGAGACTGGACATTGGCAAGAAGAATGCTAGGAAGTGGGGCACGATGTGCCCGTCTCCGTAGTCTGACCAGAAGACCGCCTCGTTTTCCTTTTTTTCGGAGTCGTTTTTTTGGGTCGCTGCATGCGATCCATTCCATTGTCCTGTTAGTAAGGCAGAACACAGGATCCGCGTCGCGAAAAACATATTCTTGGTCGTACTGATGGTGAGTTGACGCTGATCTTATATACAGTAGTTTTTCTCGACTGTATGTAATGAAACCTAAGATGACCTGGGGTACTAATGTAAGAAATAACACGTAAAAAAACAAAAAACTGCATAGTTTCCTAGGAACGCGAAGCGAGGCGGCCATCTCTGTTGGCGCCGGAAGTGTCACAGCAATACATTCAGTTAAAATGACCCTCCCCGCATATTTGGTCTCTCCCTTACCCCCACTCCTTGCTGAGCTGGCTGATCTGGTCCACTACCACACTCTCCTGAGGGGGGTAGAGGGACGCAGCCGATATACCCAGGTCTGCTCCTCCTGCTCGCACCGCTGCGATATCCAGGACACAGTCAGTGAAGGACAGCATCATCCGTAGGTGCATCAGAGTGTCTGTGTGCTCTCGCTGTAGTCACAAACATATGATACAGGTCAGATATTACAGAAAGACGTGTGCAAATAGAAATTACACACACACACAGAGAAGGTCCCCTCTCACCTCCATGAGTGTCTCCTCAGGCAGCTCTGGGGCCTCGAAGGTGATGAATCCATCCAGGCTGGGGGGAGAGGTACCGTAGGGGACATAGCGTAGGCTGCTGGGACCTGCCTCTGCCCCCCCTTGGGGAGGGGTCCCAATTGCCATGCCTGGAGGAGATCCCACATACACTCGCCCACTGGTGGAGCACAGGGAGCCTGCCGAACTGTTGGAGCCCACTGAGAGCGAGAGAAGGCGAGAGGGATATAACTTTATTGTTCATGTGAGTCATTATGTAGATCACTTTGGCATAATTTGATTGCTCTTTTCATTGGTTGAATTTGAATTCTAGAGAATTTCAGATTTTAAGATACAATTTTTTTCTTCTTCCCCAGAACAATGTTCAGTCCACTGAGACAGACGATTATTGATAGTACCCACTAAGATGGACAGCACAAGGAGAGAGAGAGAGATTGCCTACTAAATTGCAGTTATGTACCTCAGGGGACTGGCATTGGAACCAATACCCCTGAGTTAGCGCTTCACTCCAGGTAGGCAACATTGAGTGGTCACAGTAATTAGCGTTAGAAAGTTAGCTAGGAGGGTGTAGCTTTGGGAAGTGGGGTTTAGCAAATTGTTAGCCTAGCAGGTTAGCCTAGTAGTTAGCCGCTGACGCAGTGAGCGGTCTCACCTGAGGTGGTGCGCGGCCGGGTGCCCAGGTGGCTGCAGGTAGGGGGTGCTGCTGTTGGGGGGCGAGCCCACGGTGAAGAGAACGGTCCGGGGACTCGCCGCCCCGCCCTGAAGCTGAGCCAGCCCAAACGGTCCTGCCGGGGCTAGGGAGGGAGGGTGCGGTCATTCACACTAAGCCAATCAAGCTCTCACAGGAAGTGCCTGTCAGAGCAGCCAATCCAAGCAGTTCATGCAGGGCGAGAAGCCATGAAGCAGAAAGACTGTTGAGTCTTTGTATTTGTGTTGTTCTTGGGGACAATGACAAGTGTCATCTACTAAACCATTGTTGTACAGGTCAGTTTACTAGCTAGGTTATTTCTCACTAAACTCTCTAATTTCACTACCCATTTTCTGTCTCCAGCTGTTTTCTAATTAATGGTACAAACATCTGTTCCATTAATTATACCGGTGAGGACAAACTAGGACAGTGTGTGTGTGTGTGTGTCATTGTGTGTTTATTTACCTGTATCCATGGGCCGCTCTGTGTTGAGGCTGTCCGTGCTTCCCTGGTAGGGCTGTCCCCCTAGAGTGATTCTGATTGGCTGTTCAGACAGACGGCCAGTACTGACAGACCTGGGGAGAGAAATACATGCAGAACACATTGAGATGAGCAAGAGATACACTATATATACAAAAATGTGTGGACACCGCTTCAAATTAGTGTATTTGGCTATTTCAGCCACACCCGTTGCTGAAAGGTCTATAAAATTGAGCACACAGCCATGCAATCTCCATAGCCAAACATTGGCCGTAGAATGGCCTTACTGAAGAGCTCAGTGACTTTCGATGTGGCACCGTCATAGGATGCCACCTTTCCAACAAGTCAGTTTGTCAAATTTCTGCCCTGCTAGAGCTCCCCATTCAACTGTAAGTGATGTTATTGTGAAGTGGAAATGTCTGGGCACAACAAGGCTCAGCTGCGAAGTGGTAGGCCACACAAGCTCATAGAATGGCACCACCGAGTGCTGAAGCTCATAAAAATTGTCTATCCTCGGTTGCAACACTCACTACAGAGATCCAAACTGCCTAGGGAAGCAATGTCAGCATAATAACTGTTTGACGGGAGCTTCATGAAATGGGTTTCCATGGCCAAGCAGCTGCACACAAGCCTAAGATCACCATGCACAATGCCAACAGTTGGCTCTAGTGGTGTAAAGCTCGGTGTCATTGGCCTCTGGAGCAGTGGAAACGTGTTCTCTGGAGTGATGAATCACGCTTCACCAACTGGCAGTCGGACGGACTAATAATGATCTGGGGCTGTTTTTCATGTTTCGGGCTAGGCCCCTTAGTTCCAGTGAAGGGAAATCTTAACGCAACAGCATACAATGACATTCTAGACAATTCTGTGCTTCCAACTTTCTGGCAACAGCTTGGGGAAGGCCCTTTCCTGTTTCAACATGACAATGGTCTCGTGCACAAAGCGAGGTCCATACAGAAATGGTTTGTCAAGATCGGTGTGGAAGAACTTGACTGGCCTTCACAGAGCCCTGACGTCAACCCGAACACCTTTGGGATGAATTAGAATGCCGACTGCGAGCCAGGCCTAATCGCCCAATATCAGTGCCGAACTCACTAATGCTTGTGGCTGAATGGAAGCAAGTCCCCACAGCAATATTCCAACTAGAGGTCGACCGATTAATCGGTTCGATTAACCTCTCTGGGCGAGGGGGCGGTATTTACACGTCCGGATGAAAAGTGTGCCCAAAGTAAACTGCCTGCTACTCAGGCCCAGAAGCTAGGATATGCATAGTAGATTTGGATAGAAAACACTCTGAAGTTTCTAAAACTGTTTGAATGATGTCTGTGAGAATAACAGAACTTATTTGGCAGGCGAAACCCAGAGGACAAACCATCCAGGATTTTTTTGAGGTCACACTTTTCAATGGGGTTTCTATGTGGATTTATATTTCTACGGCACTTGCTTGAAGTTCCTATCGCTTCCACTGGATGTCAACAGTCTTTAGAAATTGGTTGATGTTTTTCCTTTGAGAAATTAAGAAGTAGGGCTGATCAAAACGGGGGTCGAGTCTAGTGTGCTGTTGTGGTTGGGGCGCGCAACCTGAAAGCTCGCTCCCCTTCGTTGTTATCCTCTATTGAACGCAGTTTATCCCGTCTTAAATTGTATCGATTATTTACATTAAAAAATACCTAAAGTTGTATTAGGAAAGTTGTTTGAAATGTTTGGACAAAGACTACAGGTAACTTATTAGATACTTTGTAGTCATGTTGCGCGAGTTGGAACCGGTGTTTTTCTGGATCAAACGCGCCAAATAAATTGACATCTTAGAGATATAACGACGGAATTAATCGAACAAAAGGACCATTTGTGATGTTTATGGGACATAAACATATTTATGGGGTGCTGTCCTCAGATAATCACATGGTTTGCTTTCGCCGTAAAGACGTTTGATAAAATACGGAACGGTTCCGTATTTCACTGGAAGAATAAACATTTTGTTTTCGAAATGATAGTTTCCGGATATGACCATATTAATGACCAAAGGCTCGTATTTCTGTCTTTATTATATTATATTTAAGTCTATGATTTGATAGAGCAGTCTGACGGAGCGGTGGTAGGCGGTAGCAGGCTCGTAAGCATTCATTAAAACTTTACTGCGTTTGCCAGCAGCTCTTAGCAATGCCTGATTCACACACGGTGAAGACTTCAAACCTATCAACTCCTGAGATTAGGCTGGCAATACTAAAGTGCCTATTAGAACATCCAATAGTCAAAGGTATATGAAATACAAATGGTATAGAGAAAAATAGTCGCCGCGTCATAATTCCTATAATTAACTATGACCTAAAACTTCTGAACTGGGAATATTGACGAACTGGGAATATTGAACCACCAGCTTTCATATGTTCTGAGCAAGAAACTTAAACATTAGTTTTTTTACATGGCACATATTGCACTTTTATTTCTTCTCCAACACCGTGTTTTTGCATTATTTAAACCAAATTGGGCATGTTTCATTATTTATTTGAGACTAAATAGATTTTATGTATGAATTATTGTATTATGTATTATTTTATTTTCATTGTTCATTCAGTATTTTTGTAATTGTCATTATTACAAATATATATATAAATATATATATATATATATATATAAATAAAAATCGTCCGATTAATAAATATCTGCTTATTTTGTCCACATACATTTGGTCATGTAGTATATAATACCCACACAGAAAGAGAAAGACCATAGTGCTCACATTACCTGCCAAAGGTGGTCCTGCTGGCCTCAGGGGCAGACTGGCGCCCACTGGGGTAGGGGGTGCAGTGGTGGGCACAGATGTCCCGTGCGTCCGCCAGGGTCTTAGTGGTTGTGGGACTGTCTGCCAGGGCCATCAGGTTACAGGACGCCTGCGTCTTAGGGATCTTGAATGGGGCCGAGATGGGCTGAACAGGGACATCGAGGTCAACAGTTACTGGGAATACTCACTCCAAGGTTGTGGTAAGTAGGACCATAGCAAAACAGAATTGGGCTCATGATTAAAATATGCCAAAATGGTTATCAACTTAACCGACCTTGGTGGGGGAGCCAATGATGGTGGGCAGCGGTGACTTTGTCAGCCAATCAGAGGAGCGGGGAGAGGAGCCCAGGTGTTTGGTGGGGGAGGTGCCCAGATTGCCAGGGCGACCCAGATGAGGGGAGTGGCTGGGGGGGTAGTTGGAGGTGGAGGGCTGGATGGGGTCGGACAGCTGCTTATGGAGTTTCTGTCTGGTCTGGTAGACCTCGGTCAGGGTGGGGGCACTCTGAAGGCGAGCCCCCAGTAACTGGGACGACGGCACTGGAGAACCTAAAGGAGACACACAGTCATTCATAGAAGTAATTTATCACTTAATGTAAAAGTTTAAGTTTCATCAGTTACATTAGTGTTAGTATATTGTCAGTGGAGTTGGCCCATACTAATCTAGAGAAGATGTACAATTCACCACTAGATGGCTCTACAGTTTTGAAATGTGTATTTTTCCACTGTAAACCAAGTCAAAAATAGCAACAGTGAAGGGCTACTAGGTTAATGTTTTTATAAGCCTCTTGTTAATTCAGAGTACTGATGCTGAGAAGTTCAAAAAGACCCCTTCTAGTTTCTTCTTTAGCAGGTCATCAAGTCTGTATTTGTTTCTTCTTTAGCAGGTCATCAAGTCTGTATTGGTTTCTTCTTTAGCAGGTCATCAGGTTTGGGTTGTTTCTTCTTTAGCAGGTCATCAGGTCTGGTTTGTTTCTTCTTTAGCAGGTCATCAGGTCTGGGTTGTTCCTTCTTTAGCAGGTCATCAGGTCTGGCTTGTTTCTTCTTTAGCAGGTCATCAGGTCTGGGTTGTTTCTTATTTAGCAGGTCATCAGGTCTGGGTTGTTTCTTCTTTAGCAGGTCATCAGGTCTGGGTTGTTTTTTCTTTAGCAGGTCATCAGGTCTGGTTTGTTTCTTCTTTAGCAGGTCATCAGGTCTGGGTTGTTTCTTGTTTAGCAGGTCATCAGGTCTGGGTTGTTTCTTCTTGAGCAGGTCATCAGGTCTGGGTTGTTTCTTCTTGAGCAGGTCATCAGGTCTGGGTTGTTTCTTCTTTAGCAGGTCATCAGGTCTGGGTTGTTTCTTCTTTAACAGGTCATCAAGTCAGTGTTTGTTTCTTCTTTAGCAGGTCATCAAGTCTGTATTGGTTTCTTCTTTAGCAAGTCATCAGGTCTGGGTTGTTTCTTCTTTAGCAGGTCATCAGGTCTGGGTTGTTTCTTCTTTAGCAGGTCATCAGGTATGGGTTGTTTCTTCTGCAGCAGGTCATCAAGTCTGTGTTTGTTTCTTCTGCAGCAGGTCATCAAGTCTGTATTGGTTTCTTCTTTAGCAGGTCATCAGGTCTAGTTTGTTTCTTCTTTAGCAGGTCATCAGGTCTGGGTTGTTTCTTCTTTAGCAGGTCATCAGGTCTGGTTTGTTTCATCTTTAGCAGGTCATCAGGTCTGGGTTGTTTCTTCTTTAGCAGGTCATCAGGTCTGGGTTGTTTCTTCTTTAGCAGGTCACCAGGTCTGGGTCTGGGTTGGTTTCTTTAGCAGGTCATCAGGTCTGGGTTGTTTCTTCTTTAGCAGGTCATCAGGTCTGGGTCTGGGTTTGTTTCTTTAGCAGGTCATCAGGTCTGGGTTGGTTTCTTTAGCAGGTCATCAGGTCTGGGTCAGGGTTGGTTTCTTTAGCAGGTCATCAGGTCTGGGTTGTTTCGTCTTTAACAGGTCATCAAGTCTGTGTTTGTTTCTTCTTTAGCAGGTCATCAAGTCTGTATTGCTTTCTTCTTTAGCAGGTCATCAGGTCTGGTTTGTTTCTTCTTTAGCAGGTCATCAGGTCTGGGTTGTTTCTTCTTTAGCAGGTCATCAGGTCTGGTTTGTTTCATCTTTAGCAGGTCATCAGGTCTGGGTTGTTTCTTCTTTAGCAGGTCATCAGGTCTGGGTTGTTCCTTCTTTAGCAGGTCATCAGGTCTGGGTTGTTTCTTCTTTAGCAGGTCATCAGGTCTGGGATGTTTCTTCTTTAGCAGGTCATCAGGTCTGGGTTGTTTCTTCTTGAGCAGGTCATCAGGTCTGGGTTGTTTCTTCTTTAGCAGGTCATCAGGTCTGGGTTGTTTCTTCTTTAACAGGTCATCAAGTCAGTGTTTGTTTCTTCTTTAGCAGGTCATCAAGTCTGTATTGGTTTCTTCTTTAGCAAGTCATCAGGTCTGGGTTGTTCCTTCTTTAGCAGGTCATCAGGTTTGGGTTGTTTCTTCTTTAGCAGGTCATCAGGTCTGGGTTGTTTCTTCTTTAGCAGGTCATCAGGTCTGGGTTGTTTCTTCTTTAGCAGGTCATCAGGTCTGGGTTGTTTCTTCTTTAGCAGGTCATCAAGTCTGGGTTGTTTCTTCTTTAGCAGGTCATCAGGTCTGGGTTGTTTCTTCTTTAGCAGGTCATCAGGTCTGGGTTGTTTCTTCTTTAGCAGGTCATCAGGTCTGGGTTTTTTCTTCTTTAGCAGGTCATCAGGTCTGGGTCTGGGTTGGTTTCTTTAGCAGGTCATCAGGTCTGGGTTGGTTTCTTTAGCAGGTCATCAGGTCTGGGTTGGTTTCTTTAGCAGGTCATCAGGTCTGGGTCTGGGTTGGTTTCTTTAGCAGGTCATCAGGTCTGGGTTGTTTCTTCTTTAGCAGGTCATCAGGTCTTGGTCTGGGTTGGTTTCTTTAGCAGGTCATCAGGTCTGGGTTGGTTTCTTTAGCAGGTCATCAGGTCTGGGTTGGTTTCTTTAGCAGGTCATCAGGTCTGGGTCAGGGTTGGTTTCTTTAGCAGGTCATCGGGTCTGGGTTGTTAATCTCCAGGTTTTCCAAAGGAGACAAAGTACTAACTGTATCGACACTGATTTGCTCAAGGCAAGTCATTTCTATGACACTGTGGTTGCCATGGATACTGGCCCCGTGACACACTTCTGAAATCTGCATGGACGGGTGGTTGAAAGGTTCCGACTCCCATACACACAACCTCCTTCCCAGAGTGTTAATGGAATACCTGTTATTTCAAATAAAACCTGACTCATGGCTTTTGTCAATCATAAACATCCACCTCAGGGGAGGGGAGAGAGAGAAGAACACGTAAACACTTCTGTAGCTGCCCTTGTCTGTCGCTCTTTAAAAGTCATCCTAGGCTGGGTTTCACAAGAGCACTAAGATCATATTTTGTCCATTTAGTTTAAATGGATTGAAGATCTTTGGGAAACCTAGCCTTGTTCTATCGGTCTGTCTGTCTACTGAACTTACCTCCTGAGGAGCTGCGGCTGCGGGACTCGTGGCCCTTCGTGTGTCCACAGCAACAGTGACCCAGCTGCTCTGGGATTGTGCCCACTTGAAGAGAAACACACACAGACATATTCATGCAGTGTTGCATTAGATGTCAACAGAAGGTTTCAATGTAAAAGGATTTTGATGCCAGGCGTGTTGAATGATATGAGATATGACGACATGTTGGGGCATGTTCTTACCCAGAGGTGAGGGCGAGTATGGGCGGGAGCTGCCTATAGAGAGACGTCTGCCTGTCATCTGAGGGCTGCAGTCTGCAGAGCTGGCGGACCCAGAGCCAACCTTAGGGAAACCCATGGGACTGGTGTTGGACCGCCTCACTGTACCAGACCTGCATAGACCACAAGCACACACAATGATAGATATCACAAATACACAATACATACATAACAAAAAGAAAATATTCATTGTTAGTCCACCAGAACCAACACCTACAATTCATGAACCCCCTTTTTAGTTACAGCAATGCTCTAGTTTCCAACCACTATACTTCATGTTGTCATCAAATAACACTTGAATAACCTTTCTAAAACATGTGAAAACATGAACTTTGGCAATGAGCTTGGCTAGATTCAATTCCCTCAGCTCAGTGTAACAGTTGCCTTTTTTCACTTGGCCCTAATTTCAACTTCCGGAGTTATTCAGCAACCTTCAGATTGCTGCCAAGGCCACCCTGTCACGCTGCAAGCACTTCATACACGGCTGTTAGCCTACACTCGCGAAAAAACAAGCATGTCGGAACATTGGTTGAGCAACTGTTGTGCTGACAGCGAGTACTCTTCCACTCTCTCTCTTTCTGCCTCACTTCCTCTCTACAGTTTTCTGGAGTAAAAAAAAATATGTCTGACAGAGAAAAGAGTAGGCAGCAGGCGGACACATATGGAAGCCAGTCTTCCCCTGAGATGTCTGCAGTGTCTGTCTGCAAGCCTGCTGTACGAGCTCTCTGCATTCATCTCTTCTTGAACATAAAGAACGGTCGCTAAACGCTAACTCGTTAACTAGCCAGACACGGTCAACGTCAGGGTAGTTGGTCTATGACAGAGAGCTAAACGCTAACTCGTTAACTAGCCAGACACGGTCAACGACAGGGTAGTCGGTCTATGACAGAGAGCTAAACGCTAACTCGTTAACTAGCCAGACACGGTCAAGGACAGGGTAGTCAGTCTATGACAGAGAGCTTAATCCTCCGTGGAGGACACAGAGTAAGACCCAGGGCCAAGGGAAAAGAGGCAGCAGTCGGGGGAGGCTGGCTACTCCGTACTCTGACTAAATTACTTCCGGCGCCGACAGAGATGGCCGCCTCGCTTCGCATTCCAAGGAAACTATGCAGTATTTTTTTTACGTGTTATTTTGTACATTGGTACCCCACGTAATCTTAGGTTTTATTACGTAATGTCGGGAGGAACTATTGGATATAAGAGCAACGTCAACTCACCATCATTATGACCAGGAATACGACTTTCTGAAGCGGATCCTCTGTTTTGCCCACCACCCAGGACAATGGCTCGGATCCCAGCCGGCGAACCAAAACAACGACGCCGTAAAAGGGGCAGACGAAGCGGTCTTCTAGTCAGGCTCCGGAGACGGGCACATCGCGCACCACTCCTTAGCATACTACTCGCCAATGTCCAGTCTCTTGAGAACAAGGTTCATGAAATACGAGCAAGGGCAGCATTCCAGAGAGACCCCCCCCCCCCTGATGGCCCTGAACGAACTTCATTTGACTCTATGTAAACTGGAAACCATATATCCTGAGGCTGCATTCATTGTAGCTGGGGATTTTAACAAGGCTAATTTGAAAACAAGACTCCCTAAATTCTATCAGCATATCAATTGTGCTACCAGGGCTGGTAAAACCCTGGATCATTGTTATTCTAACTTCTGTGACACATATAAGGCCTCTTTCCCGCCCTCCTTTCGGAAAAGCTGACCACGACTCCATTTTGTTGCTACCTGCCTATAGACAGAGGCCACGCTTCAAGATTGCTTCGATCACGTAGACTGGGATATGTTCTGCATTGCGTCAAACAACAACTTTGACGAATACGCTGATTCGGTGAGCGAGTTTATTAGTAAGTGCATCACAGCAACTATTAAAACATTCCCAAACCAGAAACCGTGGATTGGTGGCAGCATTCGCGCGAAACTGAAAATGCGAACCACTGCTTTTAATCAGGGCAAGGTGACCGGGAACATGAACGAATACAAACAGTGTAGCTATTCCCTCCGCAAGGCAATAAAACAAGCTAAGTGTCAGAACAGAGACAAAGTAGAGTCGCAATTCAATGGCTCAGACACAAGAGGTATGTGGCAGGGTCTACAGTCAATCACGGATTACAAAAAGAAAACGAGCTCCGTCGCGGACCAGGATGTCTTGCTCCCAGACAGACTAAACAACTTCTTTGCTCGCTTTGAGGACAATACAGTGCCACTGACACGGCCCGCTACCAAAACCTGTGGACTCTCCTTCACTGCAGCCGACATGAGTAAAACATTAAACGTGTTAACCCTCGCAAGGCTGCAAGCCCAGAAGGCATCCCCAGCCGCGTCCTCAGAGCATGTGCAGACCAGCTGGCTGGTGTGTTTACGGACATATTCAATCAATCCTTATCCCGGTCTGCTGTTCCCACATGTTTCAAGAGGGCCACCATTGTTCCTGTTCCCAAGAAAGCTAAGGTAACTGAGCTAAACGACTACCGCCCGTAGCACTCACTTCCGTCATCATGAAGTGCTTTGAGAGACTAGTCAAGGACCATGTCACCTCCACCCTACCTGACACCCTAGACCCACTCCAATTTGCTTACCGCCCCAATAGGGCCACAGACGACGCAGTCTCAACCACACTGCCCTAACCCATCTGGACAAGAAGAATACCTATGTGAGAATGCTGTTCATCGACTACAGCTCAGCATTTAACACCATAGTACCCTCCAATCTCATCATCAAGCTCGAGACCCTGGGTCTCGACCCCGCCCTGTGCAACTGGGTACTGGACTTCCTGACGGGCCGCCCCCAGGTGGTGAGGGTAGGTAACAACATCTCCACCTCGCTGATCCTCAACACTAGGGACCCACAAGGGTGTGTTCTGAGCCCCCTCCTGTACTCCCTGTTCACCCACGACTGCGTGGCCATGCACGCCTCCAACTCAATCATCAAGTTTGCAGACGACACTACAGTGGTAGGCTTGATTGCCAACAATGACGAGACGG